>NW_027122674.1:43262-325134 GCF_030686945.1 Centruroides vittatus
ATTAGTTTAAAACAATCAATTATGTATGTATAATTTTTATTTTATATTCGGATGATATTTCCATTCATGACATTGCTTAAAATTTAAGTTAACAAATCAAGTAATATACAGGAATTTGTACATGCATGAAAACATTTGTACATTTTGCACATTTCACAGCATAAAGAATAAAATATTCTACGAGAGCACATTCATAACATTAAATTTAACAGTTATAACAACTCCTAAATATCAGATGATGGAAATTGAATGCACTTCGGACGAATCCGTCCATGTTCAACCAAATCTATTCTTTTGTATGCAGATGTTATATTTCTGGTAGATCGATTCCTGGTATGTCAAACTTTTTAAATGTTTCTTAATTATAAAAATTCATGACTCCTAATCTGGAAATGATGAACAATGCTTAACAACGTTTATTAAAATTTGTATTTTCCTAATAATAATTCTACTTACCATTTCATAACATATTTCATTTAACAAAATTTTTGTCATGACAATTTCGGTAGATATTCGTTATTCAAACAATTTTTCAGAAATATTCCGTCTTATTTTTTTTTCTATACTAAATCCTCTTTAGCCTTTCGTATTCCTATGATCAGCAGACCAGCAAACATTCAATGGATATAATCGAAGGTCAAAGTTATAGACACAATCGAAGGTGAAAGTCACAAATCGTGGAGACACAATCGTGAAAAATGTCACAATTCTTGGGGACACAATCGAGAGAATTGTCTCAATTTTTGAGGACACAATCGGGAGAAATGTCACAATTTTTGGAGACAAAATCGAGAGAATTGTCATAATTTTTGAAGACACAATCGAGAGAATGGTCACAATTTTTGGGGACACAATCGGGAGAATTATCAATTTTTGGAGACACAATAGAGAGAATTGTCATAATTTTTGGGGACACAATCGAGAGAAATGTCACATCTTTGCAAACATTATCGAGAAAACAGACAAACTTCTAGAGTCAAAATAAAAAATTAAAAAAGACAACTTCGGGAGTCACAATTGGAATGTCTTAATCAACATACATTTAAAATTCTTTTAACTTTATGTTTAAGCAAAAATCAAAGAAATTTTAAACAGAAACATTGAAAATAAAGACAATTCAGAACAAAATAACTTTTTTTGTTATTTTTAAATTTCTATGTCTTTTTGGGTTTTTATTAAATGTAAAACAAGCAAAAATTAAAAAGAAAATGAAATAGAAACAATAAAAACAATGACGAATAACGAACAAAGCAAACAAACAAAGAAAAAACTATGTACATAGAGATAAAAATCTCTGAATTTCTTTTCAAATCTGAAAATAAAATGAAAAAAATCAACATTTTCATATAAAATGTTCAATTATATACCGTATTTTACGGACTATAAGACGCACTTTTTTCTTCGAAAAATTGCCTCCAAAATTCAGGTGCGTCTTATAGTCCGTAGCGTCTTACAGGTATATATATATATAATATATATATATATATATATTTAAAATTGCTTAAAAATTAAGGTGCGTCTTATAGTCCGTAAAATACGGTAAATCGTTTTTAAATCAATAACTTTATTTCTTTCCAAAAACACTTATACGCCGATAAAAGAGAAATTATTAGCCATTAGTTGGATATTGTCACGTGTCATTTATTATGTATCAAATATATTATTGTTAATTTGATTATTTTAGGATGTTTAGTATAAAATACAAAAATATTACGATTAAACACTTACCCAAGACGAACTCGGACCAAATCAAGCAAACACATCTTTATGCTTGATACAATAATGAGATCTTATTCGAACTGAACGTATTCACTTTCTCCACCTTTCACGCCTTTCCACACTTTGTGAACGGATCTGAATACAAAAAGAAGTGTTGTTACTCACTGAAAACGTCTATCTGAATTTGGATTCTTTCAAAATATATTGACGACGTTATGCCCAGATTCAATATTTGACTGAAATCTACTCGAACGTACGACACGAAAGTTTCTACTAATTCATTCTCGGTAAAGTAATTTCGATATTGCAAATTCCTTTTTGGCATTCAGTAAGCTTTATTATTTCACTTACTCATTGAATTAGAAATGACACAGGTTTGACAAATCTCGATATAGCGCCAAATTTATACGATTCACATCAAATTACAGAGCTTTCGAATTCAAATTTCTGCGTACATCCGATATTACGTGTAAGTTCCAGTGTTTGGGTTTAGTACCGTGCTTTATTTAGCGTCGATATCAGAGACGAACGAATAATGGGCCTAAATCGAACTTTGTTGGTATATACAAAATCTTACCTCTTCACGGGTTTCCACATTGCTTTGAAGAAGGATCCCACTTTCTTTAATTTATTCTCATCTCGATGTTCATAGGCGTTTGCATCATATCCAGAAGAATTTTGCATACGATCTTCGTGCTTCGTGCGATTTTTATTTATTTTGATGTTACTTGGAGGAACCACAATGGTCTTATTGTTCAGTTCTTGTTCCTCGTCATCTTCGACCAATCTCTCACTAAACATAAAAACAAAGAACTTAGAATACAGTTCATATATAATTTTCAAACCGAATATACCGAACTTCAATGAATATTTATAAAATCTATAGAAAATTTATAACACTTGTAAAACTTTTTATCTAATTACTCGCAAAAGTTTTCACGACATAAACAAACCAGCGCTTAAAGCCTTTGTGGTTCTCAGTCTTTTTGAAGTCGGGGAACACTAAACTTTGACATTTTTTCCGCGCAACGCTTACAATGCATTAAGCTTACAATGCAATAAGGTTTTCCACCCCTGCTTTACTTTAAAGCAGGGGTTTTTTTTTTTTTTTTTTTTTTTTTTTTTTTTTTTTTTTTTTTTTTAACTCTTTCCGCCCTGTGGGCACTAAGAGGGCCTCTTTTAGTAGGCCCATTATGGGTTCGGCCAGGCCCACAATGGGGCGACCGGGTGGTGAGGGACGGGGCCCGACATATCCGAACGGACCACCCCCCGAAAAATTCTTAAAGCAGGGGTAGAAAACCTTTTTGAAATCAAGAGAGCACTCGGTCTAGTTTATGACGTCATTGGCGTTTGCTGATTACATTCCCATACATAAATTATTTTACATTATATTGATTTTTCTTTTGCAACAATTTTTTAATTGTATATTTGATTTTTTCGCGGAACACTTGAAGCGGCTTCACGGAGCAGAACGTGTTCCGCTGAACACGGATTGAAAACCACGGGCTTAGAGAATCACGTTATTAAATTTATTACTAGTTTCGGAACGGGCAGGACTGTCCTAATTGAAATTCGAATTTGTGTGCAGATCTCGTTATTATTCGTATTTTTGTGGCTGGGATACATCGCACATTCGATTTAGTGCCCATCTAACAGAAGAATAATGGTACTGTATCGAAGTTTCAATGCGTATATGCCGATGGGGTCACATAAGATTATCACCGAGTCGAAAAATTCTCAGCTTTCTAATTATATAGATACTTATTATTATGGTGGTACACATGGCGACAACCGCATCGTTTAAGGTCTTAACCAGGGCAGTTTCGAAGAATGAGTGAAAAGCGTATTTAAAAAATGTCTTTAATTACATAAAAATTTAAAAAATAATCTATGACTTGTAAATTGGTCCAATTGCATTACAAGTCGTATAAAATTATCCTATTTAAAATATCATTTTATTTTTGAGGGATAAAATCAGACGAAAACAGGGACGTGTTGTCATCTATATATATAAAATCGAATGTGTGTGTGTGTGTTTGTGTTTGTCCTTCATGCATTACCACACCATTTATCCGATTGCCATGAAACTTTGGGAAGTTGTTTAATACATTCCCGCGAAGGTTTGTGGCATATGTGAAGATCTCCATTTCCCCCTTTCAAAAATATATTTATATATGGATTAAGGCTTTTATGACCAACAGATGGCGCTAACTTCAGACGACCTAAGTTTGCTTTTCTGTGAGGCATTATGCTTTTCTGTGAGAATGGATCTAAGCAGATCATTTTCTACCTATCTATATAAATAAAATACAACGTTTGTTTGTTCCTACAGATTCCTTTGAAATTTTGACACAACGTTGCATTCGAATATGCACGTGTTTTTATATAATATACATGTCGAAATTCTCCCTACGGGGAGGAGATGGACGGGATTAAGGCTTACCGTGAAGAACTCTGCTTCTATTTATACTATTTTACCTGCGGTTTTTTGCGTTTTTAATTGCGTTTTAATAGGTGACGTCAACAGAATATACACTAAAAAGGGATTTTTCGATATTCCCCAGCGGGGAAAGGGACAGGATTAAGGCTTACCGTGAAGAACTCGGCTTCTATTTATACTATTTTACATGCGGTTTTTTGCGTTTTTAATTGCGTTTTAATAGGTGACGTCAACAGAATATACACTAAAAAGGGATTTTTTGAAATTCCCCCCACGGGGAAGTGTTACACATTTATAATAGATACATTTTGAGCCACAACAACGCGTGGCCGGGTCAGCTAGTCCTCTATAAATGTTAGAATAACAATATAAGTTTGTATGTGTAGTCTATGATGATTCCTTAACGGCATATTTCTCAGAACATCGTTAAGTGGCACATACCTGTACTACGTTATAATATATATAACTGTATTATATATAAACAGTACTATAATTTACCTATTGAAACGATCGCACGAAGTCCGGTACAAAGGCCGAATTTTATTCAGAACCTTTTTACAAGCAGGATTGATATGATTTTCAATGATGTTAAGATTTTCAAAAGCGGGTTCATCCTGCTCCAGGAGGCCTTTCTTATTCCTCCGAAATTTAAAGTGATCCAGATTATTAGGATTGTATATCCCGCGCATCTCTTCACATCTATCCAATCTCGCCCTGAATATGAAAAGAGAAAATTCGTGACACAATAAATATCGAATTTTAAATCATTTCTTCTAATTTCAAACTCGATTATACAAAAATTCACAAATAAGTATTTTTATAAAGTTTTGCAGAATTTATTTGATTAAGACTTTGAAGAACCTTTTTGTCTAATCCCTCAGAAAATTTATCAAACTACAAGCTAAATGAAGTATCGCTTAGGTCCTCGTGCTTTTACATATTTGAGAGAAGGGAAGAGCTTTTTATAAATTACAAGTTAAGGCCCGAATGAGGCTAAATCCGCTCCTCTTATTTTAAAGTAAGGTATATTGAAATTTATAAAAACTGTTCATTTGTATTCAATTAAATTCATATTAATAGATTAAACTGTCAATAAATTTCGTGATATGAACGCCTTTGTGTACCTGTGTTAGGTACCAAGAAGCTCTAAAACTGCATCTTCTTGAGCTTGCGTTTTAATGCACTCGTTTTCTCTTCTTGACGCACAAGCGATTATAACCGCACTTTAATTATAAATACAACAAAACACATAGATGCTTAATTCTAAACCGATTGAAAACTAACTGCAGAAATATTTCAGATTGAAACTCTAAATATTTGCATCGAGATATTTCTGTTTAAAAGCTTTAATTTCTCGATTGAATTTTTATTTTTATAAAGAGGATTAAAATGTAAAAGAATATCTTACCCCGAAGGTCGAGGCAAGGGTCGATACCCAGAAGAATCGAAAAACATTTTCCAATCGTTTTCTAAAGCGCACTCTTGACAATGAAAGAGCAAAACAACGAATTATCAATTGTTGAGTTTCTTTGTTACGCGTTAAATCAAGAAAAAAGTAAATCTCAATAATTAATTTTTGATATTTTTTTCTTCTTAAAGTTTGAGAATTTAACCGTATATAAGTACCATTAAAGAGTATGACCGAGTCCACCGGTTTGGAAGATGAGGGTTCGAATCCAAACCTATTGAAAAATCCATTAGGTGGGTTCATGGCCGGATTTACCAATCCAGGGGCCCCAAGGACGACGCCAGCCAATGGGTAAGGGGGGGCAAGATGTAAATTGATAGAGAATATGAATTGTATGTAGGTAAAATAGAAACGATTCATAAAGTTTTAATCATTCACTATGTACCGGAAAAGAAATATCTCAAATAAAACATTTTCTTTAACTTACAAGAAGCCTAAGAAGATTATTTTAATTAAAACTTAGCATTTAAATAACTTTTTCGAATTTCTAGGGGAGGGCAACTGCCCCTCTGCCCCTCCCCCTGGCGACGCCCTTGAGGGGCCCTGGGCACAAATTCGGTGGGATCCCCTTTAAGAGTAGGCAAATGTAATGATTTAGAAAATTAACACAAAATACTGTACTTTCAACTAGATTTCAACTAGGAAATTGTAAATTTCATTTTAAAATAAGGTTATTGTAAACATACATATATATATATTTCATTGTGTAAAACCAATTATTTTAATTTAATTGAAAAATACCTATGTAGAATTTTTTTTCGAAATTTTCCGATGTTTCATAGGTTTTTTCAGGGTTTGGTTTTCTTTAACCAGCAAAGAGTTGCTCAACTTTCCCGGCAACATTTAAAATGCGTGTGTGGTGCCATCTGTTATACTTTAATATTTTTTATATTTTAAACTATTATAAATGGCAAAAAGCTTAATTTTCAGGGTTTTGTAACAAAAATTGCAAATGCTAATAACTAGTAACATCGTCGTGCAGTCCGATCCTACTGAAGATATACACAAGCCTCATTATATTCTTTCAATACAAATGTTTTAATTTCTTTTCATATGCAACGGTGTTCGTTAAACCAAAATAAACACTTTCATATTGAGCTACGACGAAACCACTTTCGGTTTGATGGCAAAACAAATTCTTCAATTCGTGTAACAAATCACGTAACCCCACCCAGGACCGGATTTACATAAGGACATTTGGGGCCGGTGCCGGGGCCCACACAAAACTATGTTTAAACGTAATTTTTTTGAAGATACTACAGTCGGGAGCACGAACAGTGGGAACGGCCGCCATGTTCGCTGCCATGAGTAACATTAACCGAAATGGCGATTGCGCGATCATCGGAAGTCGCCTCGCTCTCTCCGCTCTCGTATCGCGTGTTTAACCCTACTGGAGATGACCGTAGTCCGACGTCATAATTTGCAGACTTTACCGCAAGATAGCAGTACTAGCAACTATGGTGCCGTCTTCATGAGAGCATTAAAAAAGTATGGTAACTTAAAAAGTATGATAACTTTTTCAGTTTTCGTCTCCGGTCCAAAAATAGGGTACCGTTGAACTCGTCTCGGTCCCCTGAGTTCAAATATATAATCAAAGTCCTGAAATTCCATAGGTGGTAATCTATAGTACACCCATTTTTATTCCTATTACTGCGACAGCCTAGTGTGGCCTAATCACGACGGCCACACGCAAAGAAAACCAAACCCTGAAAAAACCTATGAAACATCGGAAAATTTCGAAAAAAAATTCTACATAGGTATTTTTCAATTAAAATAATTGGTTTTACACAATGAAATATATATATATGTATGTTTACAATAACCTTATTTTAAAATGAAATTTACAATTTCCTAGTTGAAATCTAGTTGAAAGTACAGTATTTTGTGTTAATTTTCTAAATCATTACATTTGCCTACTCTTAAAGGGGATCCCACCGAATTTGTGCCCAGGGCCCCTCAAGGGCGTCGCCAGGGGGAGGGGCAGAGGGGCAGTTGCCCTCCCCTAGAAATTCGAAAAAGTTATTTAAATGCTAAGTTTTAATTAAAATAATCTTCTTAGGCTTCTTGTAAGTTAAAGAAAATGTTTTATTTGAGATATTTCTTTTCCGGTACATAGTGAATGATTAAAACTTTATGAATCGTTTCTATTTTACCTACATACAATTCATATTCTCTATCAATTTACATCTTGCCCCCCCTTACCCATTGGCTGGCGTCGTCCTTGGGGCCCCTGGATTGGTAAATCCGGCCATGAACCCACCTAATGGATTTTTCAATAGGTTTGGATTCGAACCCTCATCTTCCAAACCGGTGGACTCGGTCATACTCTTTAATGGTACTTATATACGGTTAAATTCTCAAACTTTAAGAAGAAAAAAATATCAAAAATTAATTATTGAGATTTACTTTTTTCTTGATTTAACGCGTAACAAAGAAACTCAACAATTGATAATTCGTTGTTTTGCTCTTTCATTGTCAAGAGTGCGCTTTAGAAAACGATTGGAAAATGTTTTTCGATTCTTCTGGGTATCGACCCTTGCCTCGACCTTCGGGGTAAGATATTCTTTTACATTTTAATCCTCTTTATAAAAATAAAAATTCAATCGAGAAATTAAAGCTTTTAAACAGAAATATCTCGATGCAAATATTTAGAGTTTCAATCTGAAATATTTCTGCAGTTAGTTTTCAATCGGTTTAGAATTAAGCATCTATGTGTTTTGTTGTATTTATAATTAAAGTGCGGTTATAATCGCTTGTGCGTCAAGAAGAGAAAACGAGTGCATTAAAACGCAAGCTCAAGAAGATGCAGTTTTAGAGCTTCTTGGTACCTAACACAGGTACACAAAGGCGTTCATATCACGAAATTTATTGACAGTTTAATCTATTAATATGAATTTAATTGAATACAAATGAACAGTTTTTATAAATTTCAATATACCTTACTTTAAAATAAGAGGAGCGGATTTAGCCTCATTCGGGCCTTAACTTGTAATTTATAAAAAGCTCTTCCCTTCTCTCAAATATGTAAAAGCACGAGGACCTAAGCGATACTTCATTTAGCTTGTAGTTTGATAAATTTTCTGAGGGATTAGACAAAAAGGTTCTTCAAAGTCTTAATCAAATAAATTCTGCAAAACTTTATAAAAATACTTATTTGTGAATTTTTGTATAATCGAGTTTGAAATTAGAAGAAATGATTTAAAATTCGATATTTATTGTGTCACGAATTTTCTCTTTTCATATTCAGGGCGAGATTGGATAGATGTGAAGAGATGCGCGGGATATACAATCCTAATAATCTGGATCACTTTAAATTTCGGAGGAATAAGAAAGGCCTCCTGGAGCAGGATGAACCCGCTTTTGAAAATCTTAACATCATTGAAAATCATATCAATCCTGCTTGTAAAAAGGTTCTGAATAAAATTCGGCCTTTGTACCGGACTTCGTGCGATCGTTTCAATAGGTAAATTATAGTACTGTTTATATATAATACAGTTATATATATTATAACGTAGTACAGGTATGTGCCACTTAACGATGTTCTGAGAAATATGCCGTTAAGGAATCATCATAGACTACACATACAAACTTATATTGTTATTCTAACATTTATAGAGGACTAGCTGACCCGGCCACGCGTTGTTGTGGCTCAAAATGTATCTATTATAAATGTGTAACACTTCCCCGTGGGGGGAATTTCAAAAAATCCCTTTTTAGTGTATATTCTGTTGACGTCACCTATTAAAACGCAATTAAAAACGCAAAAAACCGCATGTAAAATAGTATAAATAGAAGCCGAGTTCTTCACGGTAAGCCTTAATCCTGTCCCTTTCCCCGCTGGGGAATATCGAAAAATCCCTTTTTAGTGTATATTCTGTTGACGTCACCTATTAAAACGCAATGAAAAACGCAAAAAACCGCAGGTAAAATAGTATAAATAGAAGCAGAGTTCTTCACGGTAAGCCTTAATCCCGTCCATCTCCTCCCCGTAGGGAGAATTTCGACATGTATATTATATAAAAACACGTGCATATTCGAATGCAACGTTGTGTCAAAATTTCAAAGGAATCTGTAGGAACAAACAAACGTTGTATTTTATTTATATAGATAGGTAGAAAATGATCTGCTTAGATCCATTCTCACAGAAAAGCATAATGCCTCACAGAAAAGCAAACTTAGGTCGTCTGAAGTTAGCGCCATCTGTTGGTCATAAAAGCCTTAATCCATATATAAATATATTTTTGAAAGGGGGGAAATGGAGATCTTCACATATGCCACAAACCTTCGCGGGAATGTATTAAACAACTTCCCAAAGTTTCATGGCAATCGGATAAATGGTGTGGTAATGCATGAAGGACAAACACAAACACACACACACACATTCGATTTTATATATATAGATGACAACACGTCCCTGTTTTCGTCTGATTTTATCCCTCAAAAATAAAATGATATTTTAAATAGGATAATTTTATACGACTTGTAATGCAATTGGACCAATTTACAAGTCATAGATTATTTTTTAAATTTTTATGTAATTAAAGACATTTTTTAAATACGCTTTTCACTCATTCTTCGAAACTGCCCTGGTTAAGACCTTAAACGATGCGGTTGTCGCCATGTGTACCACCATAATAATAAGTATCTATATAATTAGAAAGCTGAGAATTTTTCGACTCGGTGATAATCTTATGTGACCCCATCGGCATATACGCATTGAAACTTCGATACAGTACCATTATTCTTCTGTTAGATGGGCACTAAATCGAATGTGCGATGTATCCCAGCCACAAAAATACGAATAATAACGAGATCTGCACACAAATTCGAATTTCAATTAGGACAGTCCTGCCCGTTCCGAAACTAGTAATAAATTTAATAACGTGATTCTCTAAGCCCGTGGTTTTCAATCCGTGTTCAGCGGAACACGTTCTGCTCCGTGAAGCCGCTTCAAGTGTTCCGCGAAAAAATCAAATATACAATTAAAAAATTGTTGCAAAAGAAAAATCAATATAATGTAAAATAATTTATGTATGGGAATGTAATCAGCAAACGCCAATGACGTCATAAACTAGACCGAGTGCTCTCTTGATTTCAAAAAGGTTTTCTACCCCTGCTTTAAGAATTTTTCGGGGGGTGGTCCGTTCGGATATGTCGGGCCCCGTCCCTCACCACCCGGTCGCCCCATTGTGGGCCTGGCCGAACCCATAATGGGCCTACTAAAAGAGGCCCTCTTAGTGCCCACAGGGCGGAAAGAGTTAAAAATAAAAAAAAAAAAAAAAAAAAAAAAAAAAAAAAAAAAAAAAAACCCCTGCTTTAAAGTAAAGCAGGGGTGGAAAACCTTATTGCATTGTAAGCTTAATGCATTGTAAGCGTTGCGCGGAAAAAATGTCAAAGTTTAGTGTTCCCCGACTTCAAAAAGACTGAGAACCACAAAGGCTTTAAGCGCTGGTTTGTTTATGTCGTGAAAACTTTTGCGAGTAATTAGATAAAAAGTTTTACAAGTGTTATAAATTTTCTATAGATTTTATAAATATTCATTGAAGTTCGGTATATTCGGTTTGAAAATTATATATGAACTGTATTCTAAGTTCTTTGTTTTTATGTTTAGTGAGAGATTGGTCGAAGATGACGAGGAACAAGAACTGAACAATAAGACCATTGTGGTTCCTCCAAGTAACATCAAAATAAATAAAAATCGCACGAAGCACGAAGATCGTATGCAAAATTCTTCTGGATATGATGCAAACGCCTATGAACATCGAGATGAGAATAAATTAAAGAAAGTGGGATCCTTCTTCAAAGCAATGTGGAAACCCGTGAAGAGGTAAGATTTTGTATATACCAACAAAGTTCGATTTAGGCCCATTATTCGTTCGTCTCTGATATCGACGCTAAATAAAGCACGGTACTAAACCCAAACACTGGAACTTACACGTAATATCGGATGTACGCAGAAATTTGAATTCGAAAGCTCTGTAATTTGATGTGAATCGTATAAATTTGGCGCTATATCGAGATTTGTCAAACCTGTGTCATTTCTAATTCAATGAGTAAGTGAAATAATAAAGCTTACTGAATGCCAAAAAGGAATTTGCAATATCGAAATTACTTTACCGAGAATGAATTAGTAGAAACTTTCGTGTCGTACGTTCGAGTAGATTTCAGTCAAATATTGAATCTGGGCATAACGTCGTCAATATATTTTGAAAGAATCCAAATTCAGATAGACGTTTTCAGTGAGTAACAACACTTCTTTTTGTATTCAGATCCGTTCACAAAGTGTGGAAAGGCGTGAAAGGTGGAGAAAGTGAATACGTTCAGTTCGAATAAGATCTCATTATTGTATCAAGCATAAAGATGTGTTTGCTTGATTTGGTCCGAGTTCGTCTTGGGTAAGTGTTTAATCGTAATATTTTTGTATTTTATACTAAACATCCTAAAATAATCAAATTAACAATAATATATTTGATACATAATAAATGACACGTGACAATATCCAACTAATGGCTAATAATTTCTCTTTTATCGGCGTATAAGTGTTTTTGGAAAGAAATAAAGTTATTGATTTAAAAACGATTTACCGTATTTTACGGACTATAAGACGCACCTTAATTTTTAAGCAATTTTAAAAATATATATATATATATATTATATATATATATACCTGTAAGACGCTACGGACTATAAGACGCACCTGAATTTTGGAGGCAATTTTTCGAAGAAAAAAGTGCGTCTTATAGTCCGTAAAATACGGTATATAATTGAACATTTTATATGAAAATGTTGATTTTTTTCATTTTATTTTCAGATTTGAAAAGAAATTCAGAGATTTTTATCTTTATGTACATAGTTTTTTCTTTGTTTGTTTGCTTTGTTCGTTATTCGTCATTGTTTTTATTGTTTCTATTTCATTTTCTTTTTAATTTTTGCTTGTTTTACATTTAATAAAAACCCAAAAAGACATAGAAATTTAAAAATAACAAAAAAAGTTATTTTGTTCTGAATTGTCTTTATTTTCAATGTTTCTGTTTAAAATTTCTTTGATTTTTGCTTAAACATAAAGTTAAAAGAATTTTAAATGTATGTTGATTAAGACATTCCAATTGTGACTCCCGAAGTTGTCTTTTTTAATTTTTTATTTTGACTCTAGAAGTTTGTCTGTTTTCTCGATAATGTTTGCAAAGATGTGACATTTCTCTCGATTGTGTCCCCAAAAATTATGACAATTCTCTCTATTGTGTCTCCAAAAATTGATAATTCTCCCGATTGTGTCCCCAAAAATTGTGACAATTCTCTCGATTGTGTCTTCAAAAATTATGACAATTCTCTCGATTTTGTCTCCAAAAATTGTGACATTTCTCCCGATTGTGTCCTCAAAAATTGAGACAATTCTCTCGATTGTGTCCCCAAGAATTGTGACATTTTTCACGATTGTGTCTCCACGATTTGTGACTTTCACCTTCGATTGTGTCTATAACTTTGACCTTCGATTATATCCATTGAATGTTTGCTGGTCTGCTGATCATAGGAATACGAAAGGCTAAAGAGGATTTAGTATAGAAAAAAAAATAAGACGGAATATTTCTGAAAAATTGTTTGAATAACGAATATCTACCGAAATTGTCATGACAAAAATTTTGTTAAATGAAATATGTTATGAAATGGTAAGTAGAATTATTATTAGGAAAATACAAATTTTAATAAACGTTGTTAAGCATTGTTCATCATTTCCAGATTAGGAGTCATGAATTTTTATAATTAAGAAACATTTAAAAAGTTTGACATACCAGGAATCGATCTACCAGAAATATAACATCTGCATACAAAAGAATAGATTTGGTTGAACATGGACGGATTCGTCCGAAGTGCATTCAATTTCCATCATCTGATATTTAGGAGTTGTTATAACTGTTAAATTTAATGTTATGAATGTGCTCTCGTAGAATATTTTATTCTTTATGCTGTGAAATGTGCAAAATGTACAAATGTTTTCATGCATGTACAAATTCCTGTATATTACTTGATTTGTTAACTTAAATTTTAAGCAATGTCATGAATGGAAATATCATCCGAATATAAAATAAAAATTATACATACATAATTGATTGTTTTAAACTAATGGGCATTTTTTGCACTTTTCAATTGCTTGTATCTCGGCAACCGTTTATAGAAAATGTTGAATTTTTGGACACTACCTAAGAAAACAATTGTCTTTCGAACGAAATATTCGGAATACTTCCGGTGTTTGGGGCGGAGAAATCGGCAGCTTTGATTCATGTATATATAATCAGTCAGTGACTTTTTTACTTGGCGGAGTCATTGCCGGTCTCCTGATGTTTCGTGTGTTTCTAACGTGTTACGGGCGTTAAACAACACGCTGATCTTAACACATTGGCTCTGAAGTAAAGGCGCGAAAGAAAGATGAGTAGCGCCACACATTATACAAAAGAAAAATTGACATCAATGTCATAAGAACTTCCAAATTTATGTTTAATATAATACTTGTAATCCCCGAATATAAGCTAAATAATTGAAAACCGTCGTCGTCATCATCTATAGCAGTGATTCTCAAAGTGAGGGTCGCGAAAAATATTTGCCAGATCAATTTTTTTTTTTTCAAATATTTCATAAATTTACTATGGATTCATGTTTAGAAATAATAGAAATAAAAAAATATATAAAATAATTTTTACTTAAATAAATTGCACATATAAATAATAAAAACAATATAAATATTTTAATACGAGCCTAAATATAATATTCATAAATTTGTGCGCTATTGGGGATTTCCCCGAGTTCCACTCTCAGCCTAAACTATGATAGAACAACATTGTCATTTGGAACGGTGTTCGCTAGCAGCGTTGCGTCTGTAGGCAAGTCGAGTTAGAAATACAGTAGAGCGTCGTTTTCACTTCACTTCCTACCAGCTTTATATGGAGATTATAGCCTTGGTAGAGCGTCGTTATCCGAAAACCGAAAGCTTTTCAGTCGGCAAATTTAAATTTCCGCTAGTGCTGTGGCTATGTCTTAAGCTACTCCAATATTATTTTAGTTGGTATGCATTTTTAGCTGGCAGCACTGGAGCGACCATCAGAGAGTACTTAACCTCCTCCCTCCGGGATGTTTTCCTACACACAAAAATTTTAAAGGACCCCGAAGAATGACTAAGTGCAAAAGGGGGGAGGGGTCGCGGACCAAAAAGTTTGAGAAACACTGATCTATAGTATTTACTTAGAACACAATTCTTTCTTTCTTTTATAATTTTTCAAACGGTTTTCAATAACTATTTTTAGTTTATGGACGTTTAAGGATACATGAAAATTTTCACTTTCATGAAAGAGAAAAAATATTGGGCAGGAAAAGGTTGGATAACTATAGGCAAAAAGTGAAATTATTCAGTCAATTCCTCTAATTATTAACCAATAATAATAAGTATATATATATTCTTATTATTGGTTGATAATTAGAGGAATTGACTGGAATATATATATTCGTATACATAATTATCAACCAATAATAATATATACGAGATATTCGTATATATAACATGAAACGGTAAATATACAGTAGTTAAATTCAAATCAACACACTTGCTTTAAAATATTTTATTCATCTCAAAATTGTATTTACAATTTTCAAATAATATCAATAATTTTGATTATTACATTCCAAAAAAAAAAAAAAATTTTTAAACAAATATTAAACCTAATTTATTAATTTAAATAAAAATTTTATGTTAAATAATATTCTTAATTCATTGATATTTTTCAAACGGTTTTCAATCTTTTCATGTATAGAAAATATTATTCAATAATAATCTTAAAAAGTGATTGTACAAATGATTTAAAAATTTGGACAAACAAGAAATTTGATTTTTGAATTAATACAATATATGAATAATGAATAAGTCAAACGTTTATCTGAATTATTAATAAATAATTTTCTCCAGTGTAAAAACACCAATTATTCATAATTTTTTTTATAATTTATTAAAATAAAATTATTTTAAAATGATTTCTTTTGAATGCATTTGATTTGAATGCATCAAAAGCCAGTCTTAATCTAAAAGCAAGGGCAAAAAGCAAATGGAGAAAAGAATGAAAATGCTCTCTGAGAATATTTAAATATACTGAATTCTTCATTTTCATTCATTTTTTTAAATTCAAAATTGCACAGTCCAGTCCAAAAACGTTTTTACATCTCTCGAAAAGGGGTGGATATTCAGGATTATTCATAATCTGAAAATAGCCAATGAAGTTGAATGTAAAGAAATAGAATTTACCTATCGCTTCAGATCACTAGGAATCTATTTGGGAGAGTTGTGAAGAAACTGTCATAACTATTCTATTTCAAGAATTTAATAGTACACTGTTTCATTTATTTATAAATATTATTTTATTCTTGATATTTACTATTGGTTAAAACTGTTTTCAAATTCTTCTATAATTTATAAAAAAAACAACACGTTCTCTTAAAATATCAAGTAGAATCATAGTAGAATGAAAAAATTATATTACAAAGCAATATTAATAACAATTATATGTCTACTGACATCTACAAATGTTCACATTCACAATCAATAGTAGGAATCAGAAATGAACTAAGAATTTTTAATCATAGTAATATTAAAGGTAAGAGTATAGATTCATCAATAAGTGTCCATATACAGTAGAGCATCGATTATCCGACCCCGATTAACCGACCGCGTTCTAGTCGGCAAATTCAAATGTCCGCTAGTGATGTGGCGCTACAATATTTGGTTATGTCTTGGCTACTTTAATATTATTTTTGTTAAATTTTTGCATGTTTTAGCTGGCAGCACTGGCTTGACCACGAAAGGGAGGCTAGTATTTAAACCAGGCCTAATATGCTATACTAATAATGTATTTTTTCATACTTTTCGGTTATCCGACCAACCCCAGTCCTCAATTAAGTCGGATAATCGATGCTCTACTGTACTTAGTATGTAAGTAATGATGATAATTAATTTATAATGTGACACACAAAATTTGCTCTACAATAATAAAAAAACTAAAAAATACCATATGGCATATATGATACACCCCATTTCAGCACAGAATATTTAGTGTATTTAAGCCCTTCTGTGTCTTTGGAATTTTGAAGCACAATGTTTTTTACTGTATTCTGATTAAAAAAGTAAAATCACAATGCACACTTATTTATCGGGGAAAAAGAGAAGTTTAAAAAAGTCATTTACAATTAAAATATCCTACATGAAAACAAGCAAAAGCTGCTAACTATAGCAAATATTGTTTAATAAAATATATTCATTATTAACATTTTTATACAAGAGTCAATTTAGATAGATGCTACTGAAGGACATTTGGGGAATTCATTAGCCTATGGAGATTGCAATTTCACATGTAAGATGCAGGGTATTTTATTTATTTATTTATTTTTTTTTTTACAAAAGTTGTGTCTTAAATGCCATAAAATACAGTATATCAGAACTTAACTTTGAATAAATACATGCTGTATATGAACTGAATATTTAAGACAATAAAGTGAAATATCCTAAGTATATACAGGAAATCCTCGTTAATTCAAAATTCGGGGATGACACGATTGTGACTCCAAATTATCTGAGATTTACATGTACTGTATATATTTCTGTACAATATGCCAAATGCCATGTAACTGATGTACACTGGTGTGCAAAACTTAAGCAACAATTGTTTTTTGTGGTAACTCTGCAAGAAATCACCTGGGAGATATGAAATTCAGAATACAGAGACAGTATTTTGTACTTAAAGGATGAAGAAAGCATACTAGTGCAAAAATGAATAGAATGCATACAGTATAGAATTAAAGACTCCTTCTTATTGTAATCTTGCACTGCGCCTGCTTACTGCACATGTTCTATGTGCTCTCACGTCACCTGTGATGTCTTCTTCTTGAATACGAATCACCTTTCTACTGAGTGGGTGTTTATTGTACTGATTGCAACAAGCCCTTTTCTACAATTTCATGGCTGTCTGCTTTAAAATTACATTGTTGCTTAAGTTTTGCACACCAATGTAATTTATTAAGCAAATGAAATATGGCTATCTATACAGAATACTATTTTCATTAATTAATAATAATATCAATAAACTGTAGGTAAACAGCATGTTTCTGGCAAGAATCTCACAGGTTGTCAGATAATTTTATAAAAAGTAAAGCAGAATTCCTTGTAGCCCAAATTATATTTAAATTAATGAAGGATTTCCTGTAATCTTTTTTAAAACTTGACAACTTTTGATGCCAAATAAGAAGAATTACGAATTTTTGCATTGTTTTAATGATAGTGTTTCTTGATATTAAACAATTCAACATTCAGTTTTTAAATAGATATCAAAATTCAATCAGGAAGAACTTACTCCATTTAATTTCTTTTTACATGAAGTAAATGAAGATGAATATTTTGTGACACAGATATATTATTAATAAGTATAATAATCATATTTTTAATTTATTTCATTTAAAATATATGCTCTCCACATCAAATTAGTAGTGTCTTTCCCCTGTACATCATACTTTTCCTGTTAGCAATAGTGTCATGTCGGTCATCTATCTAACACTTTTCAGGGGAAAATTTTTGAATTGATTAACTGGTAAAAACAGGAAGTTTGTATATAGTTAATTGGGGCCTCCTGCTCATAAGCTTTCCATATCTAGTCTCAGATTTCATCTATCTAACTCCATTCTCCATTCAAGATTAAGGAAAGACAGGCAGATGGACAACGGTGGGAACTTATAGGTCTATAATTTTTTCAAATTGCAGTCTAACAACGCAGAATTTCTTTTAATGAGTTTGCTAAGATATAGTTGATTTATTAGTTTTCTCTCTATAGCTGCATTTTATGACAATATCTTTGATTATCTTTTCTGTTGTCTTTCTTGTGGGCACTAGAGAACCTTTTTAATTATACCCACCATGAGTTTGGCTAGTCCTACAATGGAGCAACCATTTAATGACAGATAGAATCCAAATATTGGACAGATTGTCCATGAAAAATTCTGATCTGAATTTGAACTTAACTCTCCTAGAACAGCAGTTTGCCACTTTTTCTACCTAGTGATTATTTAAAAAACTTTACTAAGTGAAGATATTCAGTTATAGATGAGTTTTTCTCAAAACTTTCATAAAAATTCTCGATTTTAATGTATAAAGGTGACAGTGTATAATGTAAGTGATATATATTACTGAAATAGCCATTATTTCTTCATAATTCAGATATTGTAATATGATCATCTCAACTTATTACTTATAGCACTAGATAAAATATTAATAAAACAATTTAATGAAGCAATTCAAGAAGAATACTTTGGATAATATGTTTAAATCCCTCTTTCCAACCTTCATGCTGACAATACCAATGAATAGTTGTTGCCATTATGTAATCTAGGATATCAAATCCCAACTAACAAGTTGATCTTTTAAAAGGTACCAACCTTCTCAGCTGATGTAAAAACTTTTTTGAATGAACTGTACTGTACATCAAATGACAACTCTGACTTATCACAAGTTCTAAAGAATGCATATTATTTATCATCAGAGTTACAAATGATATAAAAAGCATTATTATTTAAAATCTATTTTACATAATATTTTTCATAATACTAATTTTATAATACAATGCAGGTAAATTTCTTTTTTAAGAAAACTCATTCCTATAATACAATACCACTTAATAAATCCATTTATCCTGTTGTTATATATTAATAATTTATAACTTTTTATTTGAATAAATTTGCTTTTTTAGCAATTATAACTAAAAATGTTTTTAAAGATTATAAAGTGTTTGAAAATTATGTTAAAAATACTTTAATTTATGAAATATTAAAAATACTAAATAGAATGAATTCTGTTTATATAAAATGTGTAAATATAAATTTATATATTAGGATATTTTGTATCAAAATACTTTTAGTATTTAAAAATGGAATAATATTTTAAATTATGTTTTAGCACATAGTTAATTTTAACTTTCAAATAATGCTTAATGTAAGCAAAGTCTGTGTGTTTGCAACATTCACAACCTTATTTTCTTAATAAAAAAAATTAGTTATTTCAAATTTTATGGATATATTATTAATTTCTTATAAAAATATATTTAAAAAAAAATATAAAATTTTTCAAAAAATTCTTAAAAATACTTCTGGATGACTATATTTTTTCAATATTATAATAAAAATGCCATTTCTTTCATTTACAATATATATAAAAACTTTCAAATCAGTATATATATATATATATATCTAAAATCTAAAAATTAGATTTTGTAGGCTCAGTCTTCAGGCGACCACATTTTGCATCACTTATTGCTCCCCATAGATCAAAGATGAAGTCATCAGTAAATCCAAATGCTTCCAGATCTGAACTATCAACAGCATTCACAAAGTCGTGTGGATTTGATTTGTCTCTTCCCAATTCCCATATTTGTGTGGCTAAAATAAAAAAAATTTTAAATAACAATAAAAAAAAGTTTTTTTTGGCAAAATACTAAAAATATAAATAGATAAATAATATAATCTAATATAACAATATATCATTTATTCGGAAACAAATTGCTTGATCAATTTGATTAGAACACCAAACAAACAACGTATTATTATTATTATTATTAAAACACTCAAATGTTTTTAGTCTATTCATAAACTACAAGTATTTTGCTATTTTTCCACTTATTATTATTGACAAATATAGAATATATTTTTGTAATTCTGCCACTTATAATACATAACTTGAGATACATGTATGATCATGAAATGAATGTCATATTTGAAAATAATATTGCTCAACCTCTGGAGAGAAAGGATTTTCTTCATAATTAAAATCCATCACAAAATAAACATTATTATTATATCAATTACAAAAACTACTTAGTTACATATGACTAATGAACAGGCTTATTATATGCCCAGCCTATTTAATTAACTTATCCCAAATCAATAAAGAAGACAGAAGGACTATTCACAAGGTTTTTACTGGACTTGTTTACTATCGTTGAGTTACTGTCCTCGTGATAATTTTAGAATCCTTTTATTAATGTATAATGAAATGTTGGCAAGTTGTCACCAGACTCTGTTTTGTGTCACCCATTGATAAGGACTAGTAAGGCTGAAATGTATTTTGGGATAAGTTAATTAAATAGGCTGGGCATGTAATAAGTTTGTTCATTAGTCATATGTAACTAAGAAGTTTTTGTAGTTAAGTAATAGAGGCAAGAAGCTTTTTTAATATATTATTATTACATGTTTATAATATTGCTGAAAAGTATAGTTGTAAACTATCAAAAGTACTTGTAATTTTTAAATAAAATGTTAGTTTTAATGCAGTAAAACAGAATACGTTACAGTACGTCATATTCTGTTTTGCTGCACTAGATCATTATTTGGCAAGGAGGTGCAATTAACTCTCCAATTACTATATAATTTTGCGTTTATCACATTATCTATAAATAAAAAATTACAGATTGCTTAATTTCCAAAATTTTGTTTAAGAATGCTGAATACAGAAATATTTTCATTGTTATTTGAGTCTTAAGAGGAAAAAAATCATTTCAACCAATACCAAAGTATGAAAATCAATTTTAAGTGTTTTCAGTTATATAATTGATTCAATGAATTGAAATTATAAGTTAGTTAAAAGTATTTACATATATGTATTGCATTTTTATAATTAAAACTGATAATGTAAATTTTAATGTAATATTAAGTATATATTTTAAATATGGTTGATTTCTACTAAATTATCAATATTCATACATCATTGCTAAACAATAATGATTTAAAGTATATTTAGTTTTCAACCTGTGGACAAAAAATGTGATAATTTATTCTATTCCAAATTTTATTGTTCTATATGGGATTTAGTATATTAAAATTAAATTGCTTGCAGTTTTAAACAAAAATATTTGGTTGAATTTTATGATTATATTCATAATCAATATTCGATACTGGCATAAGCTGGAAGTAGACTGTAACTAGAAACACACAAATTACGTTGAATTGCAGCTGTCATTACAAAATTCAACAAAATTCAACACAAATTACCTTACATACAGCAAATTACTCTTTAATCAAACTAATGTTTTCAGCTTTATTAATAGGCCTTCATCAGATTTTTTTGAAAAGAAGAGATTCAATTTGGAACAATATTTAAAATTCCATTTTTTCAGAACAATTTTGAAAAGAAAGAAAAAAAAAGAAAGAAAGAAAAAAAAAAGAAAGAAAGAAAGAAAACAGAATTTTAAATATTGTTCCAAATTGAATCTCTTCAGAAAATCTGATGAAGGCTTATTAATAAAGCTGAAAACATTAGTTTGATTAAAGAGTAATTTGCTGGAAAAGTACATAAAGTAATTTGTGTCTCTCTACTTATTTTTAATTTTCTGTGTATTATGAATATAACTAATGTTCACTTATAGTATTTGAGACATTGAGTTTAATAGTAAATTCTCACCAAGTTCTGTATCATTAATTCCCATAAATGATTCCAACAGTCCATTAATTCGATCTAAGGCAGCTTGTACTACATCATCAGGCTGAAATTTAATAAAAATTAGTGTCAAAATTCCATAATAACTAATTTTATACAATATATAAGATTTGTTCAAAAACTTCTAGAAAACAATCAAAACATTTTAAGGTATAGAGAAATTTATTTAATATTTTTCAAAGTAATTATCCTGACCCCAATACATGATTCTCCAATTGGAAAAGAGCTTGTTTCCAATGATATCTGCAATTCTGAAATCTTATATATAAAATTCTCGTGTCACAATGTTAGTTACCTTACTCCTCCGAAACGGCTTTACCGATTTCTACCAAATTTTATATGCATATTCAGTAGGACTGAGAATCGGCTACTATCTATTTTTCATACCCCTACACCATTTCCCCCCTTTCAAAAATATATTTATATATGGATTAAGGCATTTATGTCCAACAGATGGCGCTAACTTCCGACGACCTAAGTTTGCTTTTCTGTGAGAATGGACTGAAGCAGATCATTTTCTATCTATCTATATAAATAAAATATAACGTTCATTTGTTCCTACCGATTCCTTTGAAATTTTGACACAACGTTGCATTCGAATACGCACGTGTTTTTATATAATATACATGTCGAAATTCCCCCCACTGGGGAGAGATGGACGGGTTTAAGGCTTACCGTGAAGAACTCGGCTTCTATTATACTATTTTACATGCGGTTTTTTGCATTTTTAATTGCGTTTTAATAGGTTACGTCAACAGAATATACACTAAAAAGGGATTTTTCGATATTCCCCAGCGGGAAAAGTGACGGGATTAAGGCTTACTGTGAAGAACTCAGCTTTTATTATACTATTTTAGATGCGTTTTTTATTGCGTTTTAATAGGGTACGTCAAGAGAATGTAGACTAAGAAGGGATGTTTTGAAATTCCCCTCACAGGGGAAGTGTTATACATTTATAATAGATACATTTTGAGCCACAACAACGCGTGGCCGGGTCAGCTAGAAATTACATAGAAATAATTTATATGGCAAAACAACGTTTGCCGGGTCAGCTAGTAATTTAGAAAAATAACCTACTTTTAGGGATTGCAATCCCTAAAAGTTCTTACAATTTTCCTTGCATGGGTTCTTTTGGCTCAAATAGTTTTTATTTTAAAGTCAGAAACTGCTATTCTCAAGAAATCAATTCTTTAATATCCAGTACTTAATTTTTGCAAAAAATTTTTACATGTTTTCAGCTAATTTAATTAACTTTATAAATTATTTAAATTTTAGTTTTTCAAGTAAATTTCATTCAGTTATTATTTACATTGGAAAGGAATTACAAAGTAAAAAAAAGAATTACAAATGGTCTGCCGTGGTTATGATTGGGCTAATTTAAGTCACTATGAGTCACTATACTTTGAGCTATTTTAAGTCCAATTAATAATCAGACAATTGAAATCTGGCAGATCATTTGGTAGAAATTAATTTTATAAAATGATCTTCCAGATTATTTATCAGGCTATTTTAAGGCTAATTAATAACAACACTTTAGCCAAATTGCTTAATATCTAATTATTAATTAATTATATACAAAGAAATTTGCCTAGAGTATGCAGTTAAACAGCCAATTCATGATTAATAATTAGAAATTAACTCATTTTTAAATTTAAATTTAGACTATTCTGGAAGAAAAGAATCAGCCCAGAGCAGGACTCAAACATATAATTCCTGCTCATCATACATATATGTTGCCAGTTACATTGCCCAGATCTCCATTTGATTAGCTGGCAATGCATCTGCAAAGTAAGCAGGTAAGGATACAAAATTAATTAATTTAAATTTAACCAAACTGATCACTCAAGGTGTTGACTACAAATGATTTAGTATACAAGGTTCTCTAAGACTCTCAACGGATTTATGCTTTACCCTAGAATGGTGTGTGTGTATACCAGTGGCATGCCATCATTGGAAGCAGTGGAAGTGCCACTTCCCTTGTATTTTCAAAAATATACATTCATATTGGGTGATTATTTTCATATTTTAATGTACTTTGAATTAATTAAAATTAATATTTTATTATAACCGCATTATGTATCTTATTACAAATTTCTATACTACATGTGAAAAAAACAATAAGATTGCTATTGTATATTTGAAAATCAGTGGCAGAATGGAAGCACTGTATTGTCAAAACCGGGTCAGCTTCCACGGCAAAAATAAACTGAATGGTGTAAAGCAGCCAGATTATAGGCATTTGCGCATGTGCTTTACAGAGCACCAACTTCACCCAGTTTAGCTGGTGGAAGCTACATATCAAAATATTGTATAACACTTCCAACAATTCCTGGGGGCAAAAAAAAACTTTTTCACAGGCTGAACGAAATATTAAAATTAAAACATGTTAAATACAGAAGTTCCTGATGTATGTGTAATGTCATTTTACAATGTGAAGAATAATGTGCATGCTGGTTGCGCAGGAGTAACATACAAGCAAAAAAAAAAAGTCGAGAGGCAGGTCACACATCACATGTCAGCATAAACAGAGTAACATGGCGGAATGGCAGATGAGTTTCAGTGAGTGTGGGGTCTTTCATTGTTCAAATGGTGTAAATTTATAACACACGAATACAAAAGTTGTAAATCTCTTACAATGGAATTTTTTTAAAAAGTAAAGAAGTATCGTGAATCCATTCAACCAATTATTGGAAGTTAAGTAGCTAATATTGAAAGATCAATCACTGGCCATATGTTGGCCACCCCTGCCTTAGCCACTGGTAGGGAGCTCTCTGACTAAATGAATTGTTTAAGATTTAAAAAATAGAGTATTCAATGTTATTTTTATGTACATTTCTTTGCAAAGTTATATTTAATTATAATTTTCTTTTAATTATATTGTAATTATATTGACAGATTTTCAGACACAAAATCTTTAGAAAATTGCATAGTAAATCGCAATATTTATATTTGTGTCTGGACTATATCGACAAGTAACTCTTAGACATAAAACATATTATGATTAATTTCGATCCAAACAAAGATGTACTAAAAGAATTATATGATTTAATATCATTAATTTTTGTGGTACCATCTACCGGTGCATCTGTTGAGTACAGTTTTCCGACCACGAAGCAAATTCATACATTGGCCAGGAACACTCACTCAATCAGAGGAAAAACTGTCATCGCTAGCGTTGCTTTCAGTAGAAAAAGAGATTTCAAATATGTTGATGGAGTTGACAACCAGCGACTTTTATGATAAAGTAATTAACAACTTTGCAGGAAAAAAAAAAATCACTGAATAGAGTTAGTTTATAAAAAATTAAAAAAAACAAGTTTTTCTATCATTGTTTTTATCTTATCAGTTTGTATTATGTATGTATTATTTGTATTTTAGAACTAACTTACATAAATTGTTTATTTATGTCATTTGCAGTATTTGTTCAAAACTTTTATGGAAATGTGAGGTTCCAGACGGGTCTGAACCGTCACGAAAGACACGAAAAAATGGTTAATTTAGAGAAAAATTTATTAGTTTAAAAAAACATAGGTAAAAGCTGTTTGTAGTTGGACACCCATTGTTTATATCAAACTGCAAGGCAGAAACCATAAATTGCAGAAGGAAGTCGTCCTATAATCAGTGGAAGATAGAATTCATCTTCGATTTTGACTTTTCTCACACTCCAGGTAAGAGTCTCGTTATGTTTAGTAACCAGGGACCAACCATTCAGGAAGTGTGATTGAGGGAGAATGACCAATCAAATGGACAAAAGAAAGAACAGAGATTGATATAATTCCCGACAATCGAGGACACCTTGCACTTGGTTAACGTTCTCAATAACCAAAACGCCGTGTGTCAATGCAAAAGAAAAAAAAAAAAAGTTTCTCATTTATTGTGCCAACCTATAACCTGTGCTCTCTTCAGACTTAGACCGTGTCCCGACACCAACAGACGAAGTCTCCCCATGCCTTACAGACTTGTCAATGCCACTGTCCCGGGGCCACCTTTGATCGACGATCAAAGAACCACATTGACGCCCAGGTCATCTGAACGGCTGATTGTCCTAAAGCAAACTATTCTGAACGTAGTGTTTTTGTCAGCTACTTGGCGTCTTTGTCTCTTCCGCCACCATGCTTGCACAAATGGACCCTAGAGCATCACTGACTCGCAATTAACTGATTGCCCCTGGAAGTCGGCTTCTTACAGAAACACAGCTTCCCTATCATCAAATATCACGGCATGCCACTGGTGTGTACACACACACATATAGGGTAGATGTACCAGTTTTGGCCAGTGTACCAGTTCTGGCCAGAAAACAAATTTAACTTGAAAATATAATCACCACATATTCAAATCTGTCCAATGAAACAGACTTTTATTGTTAACTGTGTGAACAGTTAACAATAAAAGTTTCTTTCATTTGTGATTATATTTTTAAGTTAAATTTGTTTTTTGGCCAGAACTGGTACTACACTGGCCAAAACTGGTACATCTACCCTATATATATATATACACACACATACTAACTTAAACAACTAAATAGCTCCCAGAGCCATTAATTAATTAATGACTCTGAGAGCAAAGATGAGATGATCTGGTTAGTGTAACTGGCAATGCATCTGCATGGTAAATAGGAGTCGCAGGTTCAAATCTCATTCTGGGCCATTTCTTTTTCCGGAATATTCTAAATTAAAATTAATTTATTTCTAATTATTAAATTTAGACAGTTAACCCACCATCTAATCATTAGATGGTGGATTAACCATCTACCTCTAGCCAAACTGTTTTGTATCTAATTATTTATTAGCCTTAATATATCTCAATAAATAATTTGCCAGATTGTTTGGTAATACAAGTGTATTGAAAAGATGTTTATATTAACTAATTTTTCTAAAATGTTTCCTGAATTGCAGAAATCATCTACAAGTTGTGTATTGAAGCTCAGGATACTTTCTTTGAAAAATATTAAATAACTTTATATCCTAAAATGTTCCTATATCTACTCCTGTAACTTTTTGAATATACCTTGTATATGTAATATACAGAGTGTATCAAAAAGAATGACCTGATTTTAAAACTTTATATTTATTGATGAAACATACTACAAAACAGGGACAAAATGCATAATACTCTGAAACTTTAAGATTTTGTGTTATGTTATTACAAATACTCTGTGTCCACCAGTAGTTGCATGGACAACATCTAGAAGATAGCTAAATGCTGCAGACTTGGCTGTTACCACAACTTGGAGGACTCTAATGATTTCTTATTCCAACAGGATAGAACCCCACCACACTGATACAACAGTGTACAACAATTTCTCAATGACACTGCACACTGCAATGCTGTACAGGGCGCACGGGACCCCGAGACATTGCCCTACATTCTTGACCTCCAAGTTCTCCAGACATGATCCCGTGTGATTTTTTCTTGTGGGGATACATGAAGGAAAGAGTTTACATCCCTCCTTTAGCTCGTGACACAGATGAGATAAAAACAGAATAAGAGCTGCCGTGATTTCTATCAACATAGATATCTTAAGTAGAGTATATGACGAATTTAGCTATCATCTAGATCAGGGGTGTCCAACCTTTTTGTTTCTCTGGGCCACATTGAAAGAGGTCATGGAGTCATGGAGGTTGGAGTCAAAACACTTGTATATTTAAGGATTAACATGTCTAGATTATAGTAATAAGTATTAAAACTTTATCAGGAAGAAAAATATTTAAAAAAATTACACAGACACTTTACAGACACTTTCAATTTTTACTTAGAAATAGATAAATTCATTTATTATAAAAGAGACAAACAAAAATTTATCTGAAAAACACAAAGATTTGTTTTATTTGGGTCTCTAATTAATAAAAAATCACAAAACACCATTTTAAAGTGCATTTTTATTTGACTAATATATTTATAAATAATATATAGCCCAAAAAGTAGCCAACATGCCAAATGATATTTTTTTACACCAAACTAAAAAAATGGGTAGCCAAATCTTGCAATGCTGGAAGGAATACTAGATAAAGCTTGAGTTGAAACTCAAAGGATTATAGACCCAAATGCAAGGACAAAAGATAAAGTGAGGAAGGTTGGAAAATTAAGGGTCAATATTTGCATAACAGTAGGTCTATTCAACCTTTCTTACTACTTTTTATCTTTTGGCCTTTCTCTCCATTCCCCAAATTTGGGTCTATAATCCTTTGAGCCACAACTCCAGCTTTATTTAGTATTCCTTCCTCATTCACACATTTTCAAGTATTTGAGGACATTTCCTTTCCACTCAAAAATAAAATATGTATAAAGGTTTACGGCTTTGTGAAACTTCTTTTTTGAGTTTATGCCATTGAAATGAATAAATAAAAATAAAATTAAAAAATTTGTCGGTTTTGTTTACATGTTCATTGGGCTGCATTGGAACTTGCCTTGAGCTGCATGCAGCCCATGGGTTGGACACCCCTGGTCTAGATATTGTCTGTGTGGCTACTGGTTGACACAAAGTATTTGTAATAACATAGCTTAAACTTTAAGATTTTGTGAGTATTTTGCATTTTGTACCTGTTTTGTAGTATGTTTCCATCAACAAATATAAAGTTTTAAAATCAAGCCATTCTTTTGATACACACTGTATATTTTAAAGCTTTTAAATTTTGAAAGTTAAAAAGATAAAAATTGATTTATTTATTTATTATTAAGAAATCACAACTTAAGAAATGAGTGACATGCATATGAGCTGTTTATTTTGAAAATGGAGCAAGTCCATTTTTATTTGTTTCAAGATAGTTAAGGGTTTGTGAAAGGTTAGATTTTAAAAAATTGGTAAGCACTAATAGACAACGTATGTATTTTGTGATATCAGATAATGTAAGTTAAATTTATAATCCAATAATGTTTATCAACATTGGTTGAAAAAATTAAAAATTTTGTTACATCCAAATGGACTTATCTCATTTCAAAATTAATAAATTTTTGTAAACATTAATTAAACAGCTAATATTTCAGTTCAGTCATCCTTATTTTTAACAACAACAAAATATTATGACAGTTTATTTAAATATTTAATCATTTGATGAAAAATAAAAGTAAAACATTAATATTATATATTTTTATTAATAATTTTTATTGCTTTATATTTTGAGTTTTATCTAGGATTTAGCATTTTAAAGTATTCATGATAAATAGGAGTTATATAATATGAAAATAAATTCATCGTGTCCTTTCAATTTTCTGATGTAACTGGCCTAGGCTTTTCATACAAATAAGGTAATTTTATATTTCTGAAATTATTTTGTCTTCCTCATTGTAATGATAAACTGAGAATTTTAAATACCTTTTACACTCCTGTATGTACACTTTTTGAACTGAATAGAAAATACCTGAGTTTCATAAAACTTTTAGGTTTTTACAGTGTTGTCAGTATTACTAAATTTTACCAAAGTAAATTATACTGTAAAATATTCAGCTATTGCAATAATTTCCATCCAAAATGGACTTGCACCACTTTCAAAGTAAACATATTTGCAATACCAACAATCATCAGAACTTCCATTGTCAAAATGTTAAGGATTTTGAATTATTTTGACTATAGATTGTTTACAGATAAGTTTTATCTATTGTCATTATAACCTTTATTATTTACAAAAATGGACTTGCTCCACTTTCAAAATAAACAGTTCATATAAATACAGTACAAAGTATATTTTAAAGTAGTGAACTCTATGATACACTACTGAGTTATTTGCTTTGTTTGTTTAAAGCTTGATTTATGTTTACTTATTAAAATATACACAAATTTTGTTCAAATCTTTATGCTGTTGTCATCTCATAGTTTATATACATTCCTCAAAATTTGAAATTCAAAGAGCTGCTATGAAATTTATCATTTTTGAAGAGAAAAATTTTTGTTAAAATAAAGGATAGAATTTCATTTTTAAAACTTTTGAAATTATTATACATAAATAAAAATGATTTTAGGAAGATGCAACAGAATAATTTAAAGAAATCTTTTAGCACAGAAGAAAATTATAAAATCATTGAACCGCACCATACAGAACTGTTAAATTTTTTAACTTTTAATACAAAGTCAATAAAAAAATATTTGAAGATAAATTTTTTAAAGTGGATTATTTTAATCAATAATTAGTAACTTTTCTTTTCATTAAAAGAAGACACTACAGAGTTTTTTACATTTTTCTTTTTCTTTTATTTATTTAAATAAAAGATTCTCTCTGTTTTGAAATAATTTATATAAAGATAAAACTGTAAATATTTGTATTAATTTTTATCTTTTGAATTTTATATTAAAATCTCATTTTAAATGTAATATTAATCCATAGTTTAACAAACATTGATGGCTACTGAATATGGTGTTTTGTTTAAGCATTTCAACCAGCATATAACTTCTACAGAGATATAATCAAGAAATTTTTATGATGTATATTTTATCAAATTATTTTTTTAAGTTAAATATTTTAATATTTAACTTACTGCTTCTTCAATTGTTGCTGGACCTTTGGCACGTAATCGTAATGTTTCTTTGCCTGTTCCATAGCCTGCCTTTTTACCTCCAGGTCCACCACGTGGTCCTATGTGTGCTAAAAATATCAAATAAAAAGAGTTCTTGAAATCAATATTTCAGACAAATTATATATTATAACTATTCTGAAATGATCTATATCATTTTCATTGTAAAAATATAAAACACTTAAACACTTTAAGGAATCCATTATTTATTGACGTTAAATGCTTTTCATGATTTTAATGTTCCATCTTCAAATCCAAATTGAATTTATAAAATCAGAATACAATGTCCAAATGAAGAATAATAATCAATTCCCAAGTTCATTTTGGTAAATCTTATTGTTTAATCTCAATAAATAACTAGACTCAGTTAAAGCTTTGTGTGCTTTTTGTATTCTTATTTGCTTCATACAATAATAATACTAATGTAACATTATTTTAAATTTTAAAAATTCTGTAGTAACTACTGTTTTGTTACATTGATAACTAGCAGACAGACCCAATGTTGCCTAGTTAAAAGAGACTTTGATTTTAACAAAGAAGAAAAATCTGATTACAAAATCACTTTTTGTTGTTTGTGAATTTTATTCTCAGAAAGTTTCATATCGAGATCAAATACCCCCTTTATTTAGAAAATGGATCTGGTCCTTTGTTACTGTTAATACATTAGACTTTTGCTAATCTGACTATTCCTTGCATAGAGGGATGCCAGATTATTGAGATTATATAGGTCTATAGACAATGACTTGTTGCTTTTTGGTAATGATTCTTTTTAGAGTTAAACTGTTTTCTTATTGTGAAATTATGTACAGTTATAAAGTAATTGTAAGAAGCTGCATTTATAATAACATGCAACACTGTATGCAGAAATGAAACAGGTAAACAGGATGTGTGATAGGATTAACATTTTGATGGAAACAGAAGCACATATATGAGCACATTGAGGGATATGCCAGTTAATTGAGATGTTGGTCTATGACAAACTGGATTAGCAAGAGTGTACTGTATTTATAATAACTTTTGGAAATGAATGAGTCACTTAAGAAAGAAAGGACTATATTAGCATAGTTGTCTGATGCAAATCATGATCAAACTTGTAAGCCTACTTGTCAAAATATGCATACATCTACTGACAATATTACTTTAGGTGGGAGAGGTTTCAACATGTGAAGTAAAAGAAGTGAGGCTCTTGCCATGTGTACATGCTACTGAAAAAACATTTTGGAAAAAAATTGAAAAAAAACTGGGCAACATTTTATGCTTGGAAATATCCATTGAACAACTCTCAATTGGATATTGGACAGGTTTGAGAAATGTAGAACTACAGAGTATCAAAAGTCTAGTGGTTCCTATGCTTGCAGGCCAACTGGTAAAGTGACATGGACAGTGGAATACATATTCAACAGGATCCTGACACTTCATTGAGAACAGTGGCTGCAAAACTTGGTCCCACCATCAAGTAGTGCAGGCACAGTGAAGTTCTCAACATAGTCTGGCCAGTTAACCTGTCTCAGGAAAATTAAACATCTATGACAATCAGTGTGTAGAAGAAAAATCAATAAACTTTCTGTGTTTTTTATACAGGTACCGTACAACTTTTACTTTTAGGTTTGTCACATAAAGAAAATAGCTTATCTCTGATTGCTAGGTTATCATGTTATCATTTAGGCTTGAAATCAAAAGTACAGCATACAAAAAGTACAATCTTGATGTAAGATGGAGGCTTATCAGAAAAAGCAAATTTATCATTATCACCACCAAAATCCTTCAAAGATCCAGAAGATCATCGCAGAACATTTTTCTCAAGTGTTCAGGGTTAGTATTAATCACTGAACAATCAAGGACATTCTGTCATAGAATAATGGAAATAAAATGAAAAACTTCATAGCTGTGTTAAGTGAGAAGGGAAGATCAAACATGTTAACTTAGAAAAAGCTCTCAATTTGAGGACTGAGCAAATGAATGCTTTTAGTTTTCAGAAATGAACTAATTAAGCTTCAGATAAAGAACTTATGCAGAGTGCAACATCATAGACTTTCACTGCAGCAATAACTGGCTACACAGATTTAAGAAGCACCATGGGATTGCAAAAAGAAAGATTGTTAGGAAAAGCATACCTGTTAACCTTCAGACTGTTGAGGAAAGTCAGTAGAAGTTGCAAGTACAATTTGAGAGATGTATACAACATGGATAAAAGTTCTTTATTTTTCTGTCTTACTCCCAATGTATCACTATCTTCTTAAGAAGTGAAAGGATCAAAAAAATCTAAAGATTATCATCACCTTTTGCATAAATGCTGATGGAAGTAACAAGAGGAAACTGATGGTAATTGGAAAAAATTAAAGAAACCTCAGTATTCCAGCATTTTAATTCAGAGTTTTATGTCCATTATTGCTCAAACAAGAAAAGCTGGATGACAGCAACCAAGTTCAATAATTGGCTGACCATATTTAACAATGAAATGAGGTGTGAAAGATAAAAGTGACCAATTGCTCACCCTGAACAATGCAACTTTTCATACATGTGACAATCTCAAACAATGTATGTTTGTGGTTCCTTACCTCCTAACACTATATTGAAATTACAACCACTTGAAGCTGGTGTAACCAGATTGATGCCAGAGAACCTGTTAACTGAAATCCGCTTCTTACTAAGTCCATTTAATTGAAAGCAGAAGCTTGGCAGAAAATAACTTCAATATGCTTCCAATTGTTGGAAGCATATTGATCTCACACATCCTGATGCCACTGAAGATAGGACAGTGCTCTCATCAAAAATCCAGGAACTTTTTAATTCTCTGGCTACTGTTTGTCCTTAAGTTCAAGAAGATGATATCCTGTAAGTTCAAGATGATATTCCAGTTTGTATGAAATGACTCTCAAAGATATCATTGAATTTGTTTTGGGATAAACTGAGAATATGGTGAAACAAAATGATAAAGTTGTTACTGAAATTCCTTCCATTGGAAAAGTGCTAGAGTATCTGAACAAAATTGGAAAACATAAAAGACAGCAAAATCTGAGTATGTCATAGCCACTGCTCACTTGCAATGATGTGCAAGACATGAAAAGACAGCAAACAAAAATTAAGGATTTTTTAAAACAAGTTTTTATGTAAAGCTATATCCCTGGTTAATGTATCTATAATTAAAACAATATCCAAGATGATTTCGAGATTAATACTACATCCTGTATACATGTTAATAAAACTTACTGTAATAAAAAGGTTTTTGTTGATACCTCTCTAATCCATTATCCCATATCCATCCAAAATTCTGAGTGAATGAAGGTGAGTGAATTAGAAGATTGTCTGTATATAGATTTTGGAACTAATTCACAGCTTATTTTATGATGTACTGTACATCTAACACATGGAATGTTGTTGTGGTTTGTACATGTGATCGATGCCAAATTCTAAGGTTTTTTTAATAGTTGTGAATGCCATATTTTAACTGGTTTTGTCAATTTTTAAACATGTTTATATGCATGTTGATGTTACAGTTCTGTATTGTCTCAAAACAATTTCCTGTATTTTAGACCTATATCCAACTGACGAGGGCTAACTTAGTATAATAGAGTCTCATATGTATGATAAGCTGGTAAATTCATATACAATATAATATATATATAATAATTCATAGCTGTTGTGCAAATATAATAAACATACTCAAATAATCTTGAAAATGAAGCAAAAATTTAATAACTAAAATGTTTTCAGTTATAAGAGCATTAAAAACGTCTGTTATAGATTTTGGCATGCTTGCCTGTGGTTGATGCTGGTGTAAAAAAAACTAACAGCTGTAATCTTGGTTTTAACTTAGCCATAAACTTCAGAAGAAAAATCACTAATACATTTTGTGAGAAAAGAAAAATTCTCCTCTCAGTTTATCAAGATTCTCCTGCAAGAAATATGATAAAATACAACAAACACAAAAAGGATACTTACAGAAGCCAGCACGTAATGGTTCAACTAGCCTTAATGTAAAAGTTGTTCCCTTTGGAATGTCTTTCAATGTCTTTGCAACTTCAAAATGCCTACATCCAACCATACTTTGATCATTTACTCTTTCAATATGATCCCCTACCTAAAATCATTATTTCATATATACATTAATTATTAAAAGTTTTTATTTAAAATAATTTTAATTAGTGAGAAATTCAGATTAGCATAATAATATATATAGTATAAAGAAAAGGAAGTCCAAAAAGCACTAAAGACAAATACAGTATAAAAATTTTTTTAAATATATGTATTTGGTACATTTACTACACATTTAACATAAATATATAAGTTAATTACATAAATATAAATTAGATTATTTTTAAAAACATAAAAATTAATATAATGAATTTTTGTTTTTGATTGGAACATTTAGTATAAAAGGTTTCATTTATGTTTCATTTTGATATTAAAAGTTATTTATTTATTGGTATTACTGTCTCCTCATTTACAAGTGAATTGAAGCAATACCATCAATTCACATAAAGGTGTGAAATTTCCTTACACATTGCACAGTGAATTGGAAAAGATTTATTTATTTCTGAACAGAAAGTTCTAAAATTTTTAACAGTAGTAACTTTATTTTGCTTTTTAGAGAATTTTTACTCTGAAATTGTATAAGTTTTGATGCTCTATTATATGTTCAATGTTTGTTTTTTAAATTTTCAATTACTGTATTTATAATTTCTATTGAAAAATATAAATTACATAAATTTTTAATAAAGCAATTTATTATGAAATATAGTATTGTATAATAAAATTGCAACTAATATTTTGTTTTTATATCGACGGTATTTGCTTTAAATGTCATTGTTAAAGAAACAATAATACTAGACGTTCGTGGTATCAATGTTTATGTAAACATCAATTAATATGATACAACCATGAATAAAATTCAATATTAAGAAATTAAGCTTATTTTATATTAGAAATACTTGCTGATGAAAGAATAGAGGATAGATATTTCATAGCATGTATAATCTGTTCAGTATAAGCCCAGAATTTTTTAGTACTCGGCTATATCGTGCTTTTTCTTTGTCTCCCGACAAGCACAATATAATGAGGGACTACTGTATTAGATTTTATACTAATTATTAAGTAAATTTTAATCAAACACAACATTATTTTTTCAGTTTAATAAATTTTTCTATTTTTAAATATTCTGTATATGCTAAACATATAAAACAAAACAGCATTGTTAAAAAAATAAATTGTTTTTTCCACTTTATACATTCTCACCTGGATGAATCCAATTCTATCAATCAGACTGCCTTCTTTAATCCTCTTAATAAATGCATACCCTGCACCATTATCAGTTATAGTTAAGCCCAATGCATCTTCTGTTTTTGTAATTTCCACTTCTTTAGCTTGTCCTTTCCTATGTATAAAAATGAAATCTTCCAATCCTATTTGTCCTCCAAGCAATTTTGTCATGTCCACTTTATGAGTGTTGAGAGTACAAAAGAGTATCTGAAATTTAAAAAAATATATAATTACATATACATTTGACTTAAGTAACATATAACTAACAAGAGTGAGAACTGTAATAATTTCTATCAATGTTATTTCATATATATGATATCATACAAAGTTATATTTAACTACGACAGAGCTTTGTCAAATTTAAAAAAAAATATATAACATTTCAGTATAGTTGGTTCTCAATATTCAAATTAGTGGTTGCAAAATTTAATATACTAAAAATTTGGCCAGTGCATGTGTCTTCACTCTCATATTAACTCTCATCTGAGTGACCTTTTGTCTTTTGTGTATCTGGTGAATACCCTGATGTATGCATTATTCTCAGACTGTGACAAAATTTTATTTCATAGTTATTTTCAGAAAAACAAGTCTAAAATGTTACTAATTAAGAAGTTTTGTATTTTGTAATGAACACACATTTTTCTGTTATTGTAAATTGTTGCATAAGTATTTAGGCAACAGAAACATCTATTTGGAAGAGAGTACAAATTTTCACAAAATTTCATTATTTTGTTGACACAATTTTGCATATACAGACTCCACTGCACTTCAAATTAGACCACATACATGCTTACAAGCCCAAAATCAAATGACAAAACTAAAATCAGAAAATGGATTTTCAATTTTTTCATTTTGCACTATTAATCAAAAGAATACACAGGTAAAAACATAAAATCATATTTCATCCATATAATGTATTTAAACAAACTGTCTATTACACATATAATAACAAAAAGATATTATTATTGGGCTTATCTGAAATTAAAAACTTTTTCAAATAGTTTTTCATATCCACTCGCTAAAGCAGTGGTCCTCAAATAGTGCACAAAAGATGGCTAAATGTGATTTGAATATTATGAAAGTATATGTGAAAAATAATAAACAGATTTTTACAAAGATTTATATTACATTCCATAATAGCCTAAACTAGTTATTAGTGTATAGGGTAGCAGTTATTATAGTACACAACTAAGTTATTTATTATTTAAAATATATTAATATAGTTTTAATTTTGTACCAGTACATGAAGTGCAACAGAAAAATTTCACATTTTATAGTGTGCTGCAAGTCAAAAAGTTTGAGAACCACTGAGCTATAGCATTTTCTGCCATTATTTAAACAGAAATATTCCTTATCACCACATTATTAATACTACCATAAAAATTTTCCATTGGCAAAAAACTTTTCAGCTAAAAAAAAAAAAAAAACTTGCTCCACTCAATTTTCTGTTCAATTTCAGTATAAATTTCAAAGACTATTTTACTGTTTTCATTGTATTTGCCCTATAATCCATGCAAGTGTGTTCCTGGATCTTGGTCATTTCAATGTCTTCATGGAAACATTTTAGTGAATCTTACATTGACTTAAACGGCTTAAAAAGTTACACTATTTTATTTGAAATCTTCAAAATAAACTGGAATAAAATGTGATGTTACTTTAAAAAATATTGCAATGATGCATCAATAGATATTACTAAACTTGTTATGGACATTATTTTTAATGTAAGTAGGAAAAAAGTAATCTTTAGTACTACTTGCAACTAAGCACACAGTTTTTTTAATTCCATCATATTTATGATGGAACTCCAAGTTAATATGTGTGTTAAATAAATTATATATAGTATTATTATTATTTATGTAATTTGTAACTACCATAATGATGAACACTTTTTAAATAATTTGCTATTGTAACAATATAAATTTCTTAGAATGATTCTTGTTTTCATTTTAAATATTGAATATTTATTTAATACTGTAATTTCTTATTGAGAAAAGTTACATATTTTATAAAGGAAATAAAAACAAAATTTAGTTATTTTATAAATTATTATTTCTGGGAGATATTTTGGGGAATTATTTCATATCAATAAATTCATATATAGATAGAAAAAATTTTACCAATTAATTTTTAAGATTTTGAAAATCTAAACAAGAGAAGTCAAATATTGTAAAACTCACAAAAATAATTTTAAAAAACTACTTACAAAAGAATATTCAATTATTTAAAGTACAAAACCTGTTTTGAATTCAATGAAATAATAAATTTTGAAATTATTTTCTCATGGTTCTATTGCAAATTAAAAGAGAAACAAATACACATGCATAACATATATTTTTATTTTCTTATAGTATATAAAATAACAGTTTTTTTATATTAATATTTGTAATTAACATAGCATTAACAGTAACACTAAGCACAGGCTATAGTGATTTAAATATTCTACAAATAATCTTTAAAAAAATTTAAATTGCTTGTAAATATGCTTTAAAGAAGTTATTTTTGAGCAATGCTTAAAGCATACACAGTATTTTACAGTACATTTAAAACACGTATCTAATGTGTAAAACTACTTATAACAATTAATATTATCGAAAACTAATATTTAATAAATAATTTAAAAACACATTTATCCATCCAGTCTAGATAAAAATAAATTGTTAATATGCACAATCTCATAGCCTTATAAGTTTGTTACAAAAATCTGTTAATAGAAAATGAAAAATACATTTCCAAACTATAATCTAAATATTAAACTATTATAAATCTTGCCCACTATAATTAGAGGATAATAAATAACTAGCCTAATAAAAATGAAACTTCAGTATCACTTTAATAGACAGATTAATTTTTTTTCCTTTTTATTAATAGTACACATTTAGTTTTATAACACATTATTTACATTATTTGCTGTATATTTTTTTAAAAGTCAGAATTTACTGTTCCAATTCCAAACTGCAAATAATCATTAGCCTACATTACAATAAATTATTTACGAATTTTAATCAGTTAAAAACACTTTTTAAAAAATTCTACATTTAATAATTTAAAAACACATTTTATTTGAAAATTACAATTATGTATAAAAAAAAAAATCTGAAAACTAATATTTAATAAATAATTTCTTGAAAAACATATTCATACATTTTTATTTTTTGGGTTTAATATATTTAAATCTTTAACACTGTTTTCTAAGTGCTGGAAAACAATTTATGATATTTAATTTAAAATATGAATTCTTTTTAAACCCAAAAAATTCGAGAAAAAAAATTAAATCGTTAAGAATGAAAATTTAAGAAATATAGGCCCACATGTTATAATTCTAAATGTATAGAATAGTATCTAATTTTGTAAACAAATTCAATTTCTTATCCAATCCTGATCGAACTCAATGTGAGTGAATATATAGATTCAGAGACCTGTTGTAAAAAGTTTGAAAAATTTCCTAAGATATTAGCGAGGTTGAGGCCGAAGTTTTAAACGCGAAAACGTGTACGTCGGACGTTCGGCGTCGCTTTCCTGTAAGCCTAGAAGTTTGACATTGGCGTTTGGAATGTCGAGCGTGATTACACTGGCTTTCCAAACGCCATTGTCAATCTTCTAGGCTTACAGGAAAGAGGTGCTGAACGTCTGACGTACACGTTTTTGCGTTTAAAACTTCGGCCTCAATCTCGCTAATAAATGAGCAACAACGGACAAAGAGCATTAACATTAAAACAGAAAAATTAAATAAAACCCGTTTTTATCAGCTAAAGAACACACAATAGAATCTAAACGCGATTTTTAGTTAACAATACTGTATACTGATTATCAAACTTGAAATGCATTTATGCATAAAGAAAATAGTCACAAGTAAATATATCCCATTTAGAACTTTGATACTATTTTACATATCTATTAATTACGAAAGTTGTACAGTATATATGACCGGCAAAATAATTCAGCATAAAAATAAACCGAAGACCGTTTGGCATACTTGATTCTGCAGATATTTATATGCTATTGTCGATCATATTGATTATTTACAATCACAGAATTTGATCTAATTAAAGAAATTGATTTTATAATTTTTTTAAATTCGAAATTCTAGTTATTTCGATCAAATTTGAAAGAATACCGATATCGTCGCAGTTAAAATAACCGAAGAAGGTTATTTCGGTCAAGGTATCAAACTGGTTTGATGATTGCCAAAGGCATAGAACAAGGACTGATATTATCCTTGAAAATTATGGCTTGCAGCAATATCATAATCAGTATATGTACTGTGCAAAGAAATGTTTTCCATGATCAAATAATAATCGTGTTTCATGAAGAACTTGTACTAAATTACTAAATCAGTACTAAATTAGTGCATAAATTCATTAACTTCCACTATTAAAGCTACAGATTAAATTGATTCAAAAAATACTGAAATCAATGACCTATATACAATTTATTTGTGGCAAACGATTAACCAATTTATTAGACGACTGTTAAGAGGCCATTCATATCCTGTCATTAGGCCTTGAATTTCGTGACCCATTTCAGATTCTCTATATGATAAATATGATTTAAAAAAAATCACATTATCTCTTCCAAATATGTTCAGATATCATCTTGTACCAATTTACCCAGTGAGAAAGTTGTTTTCTTTGATTCTGGGGTTGCATTTTTTACATAAATTAATTTTTGCGATATTTTAATTACATTTGATTCTTAAAAATAAATGTTTAACACGATAATGTTAAAGATTTTAGATTAATTTTTATTTAAACGAATGTCTTTATCAATAATATCAGTTTTTTTAATTATTTAAACATTTGAACCTTGAATATTTAATATTTTATTTTATTTATTCTTCGATATCAATTACTGTTTAATTCTTTACCTATTCACATTTTTTTCATGTGCCCAGTTATAAAACTATGTCCAATTACTGTTAAACATGCATTGTCAAGTTTCAAAGCTACTAATTATTATTATTATTTTTTTTATTACAATTGCTGTCTACTGTCTCTATTATAAAGATAAGATATTTAATTGCATTACAATGCTTCTCATCATAAGAATTAAATAAAATTCTGTATAAAACTTCTTATTTAATAATATTGTTAACTTGTTTTTATGTTGAAATATTGCATTTCTTAAAAACTTTAATGATTATAAATTCATCTATTCTACATTAGTAAAATTAAAATTTAATTCTGCATCTTAAAACTATTTCCATAATTATTATACGGAGTGAAGTTTAATTAACTAAATGCATTTCGGAGTTTTGCTATAACCGTGTTATATTCTTTTCAGTTATATTAAACGCATAATCGAAATATTTAAATCTGACGTTGACTATTATAAAATTCTTCTTTAAAATATATATATTTTTAATTCTGTTAGGGAGTATTGAATTTAATCGTAACAGACGAAAATAATAATAGAAAATTTAGAATAGTCCCTAAAGGGAAAATTCACTCGAATTTTTATATCACATCACTTTTTAAATTATTTCATTATGGAATATTTATATCAATGTAACTAACATTGTATGTAGTATAAAAATAAAAACAGATTTCCTTAAATAAATAACTTAATTAATATATGTACAGTACATAACATAGAGAATAATGGTCAATTAATCGATTAATTTGAGCAATACCAGCAATTAAAATAGCTATTTAGTTGATTCACATAAAATGATTATTTTCATCAAATAATTTATTTGGGTTATAATTTTCACCAACTATTAAAAAATTCTACCTGAACCAATAGTCGAGTAATACTGTTAGAGTATTACAATATATAAAATAAATATATCACAAAAAGTTAGTTTCTAATTGTAAAAACAAACAAACAAAAAAGATGTCAAACTTTGTACAGTAATTTAGTATGTAATTCTTATTTTATTGGGAAGTAGCCAAATAATAATAATAATAATAAGAAAGGTAAGCATACCCATTCCTAACTTGAATTCACAGTTTTCCACTTACAAGAAAACCTATACAAATAAATGAAAAAGCACAGTACAATTGAGTAATGAGTCGCTAGGTGCTCGAAATATGGACTCCGTTCTTTTTTGAAGTACAGGAAAGTTAAACTGACAAAATGTTGTGTAAATATTTTATATATTAGGCTAAAAACTTATTACAGTAAACTTACGTTAGACCTATTCAATACATTGTTTTCTTAATAGAGTGTAAAATATGTTTTAAAAAATTGCAAGAAAACGTTTATTTTGATTTTTCTTTCGTCTGTATGCAAGTCACACACACAATCTAATTTATCTGAAAGCTTGTATTTGTAGAGATGAAGGATCTGAATGCCGTGTATTACCGCTAATTGATAAACCATTTTACTTAATATGGAACCCGAGTCGATATTATTAGCACCACAGGATTCCATATTACAAACAATGCCATTTTGAAAAACCTGAAGCTAACAACATATAGATAAAGTATCTGGTGGTAGAAGTTGTGTGTTAATCATTACCAATTAAAAACAAACAACAGTATGTATATCTTTCAAACATTTGAAAGTAGACGAAAGACAAAGCTTCCTCAACCACCATTACAAAACTAGATTCAAGCCCTTTATGAGCCCTAGTGCGATCTAATAAACACCCTGTAGCTGTCACTATGACATAACAGTGTACATTATCCTGACCAAACGAATTCACTTTTTTAATTATTTCTCTAGAAACTATTATTGGATAATTAATGAAATATAAATTTCAATTATACGTAAATATATGGGCCTATAAAGATACGTACAATATTACAGTTATTATAAACAAACTATAATATTTTTATTATGTTATAATATCGACTGACAATTCCTTTTAGAAAGAGAATATTATGACAGGAAGAAAATTCTTATTGCATTAGTTGCCGACAAAAACTTATTATAATGTTTTTTCTAATACTATGAAAATATTTAATTATTATTGTTATTTCAATTTTCATAATTGAAATAATAATTAAATATCATTAAATTCAGTAATAATTTTATAAACATTAGTTTAAATATACTAATGTTTATTTTAAAATTATCAATACAATTACAACACACTAGTAACTGAGTTATAAGAATAAAATTTGTTGTTAAAATAATTGGCAAGAGAAACAGAAACATTATTATAAAATTTATATTTCTGTGAGAAAGTATGTTAATAGGTTTTGCATTCTTATATCATAGTATAATAAAATTCGCTTCATGTTCAAAATTTATTTTTTATGGAAGATACTAAATTTCTTGACAAAATTGTCTGCGGCTGCTGAGGCTCTTTGGACTGGCTTGCGCAGGTTAAAAATTTGAAAAGTTTTGAGCCCATGGACTGAACAAATGAGTCTCTGTAGAGACGGTTTACTGAGTTTTTCAGGACGCGCGGCCACGAGGTGCTCCCTTCGAGCCCTGTTGTTCTGCTGAATGACCCCAAGCTTCTCTTTACAAACAGCGGGATGGTGCAGTTCAAGAGCATATTTCTGGGCGACAAGCCGAAGTACAGGCGTGTGCGCATGGTGCAGCACTGTATAAGGGCAGGTGGGAAGCATAACGACCTGATGACGTTGGCAAGGACACGTACCACCACACTTTCTTCGAGATGCTCGGAAACTGGTCATTCGGCGACTACTTCAAGGAGGAGGCGATACGCTATGCATTCGAGTTTCTGGTTGAGGATCTGGGGCTGGAGAAAGAGTGGCTGTATGTGACTGTCTAGGACGAGCTTGATGCAAACTCGCGGCGCATATGGCGAAGATATGTGGACGAGGACAGAATTGTGCCGGCGTTAGCGAAGGACAACTTCTCGGAGATTGGGAAGTATGGACCCTGTGGGCCGTGCAGAGAGGTGCACTATGACCGTGTTGGTGGCCGGGATGCAAGCATGCTTGTGAATAAGGACGACAATTCGTGATTGAGATATGGAATATTGTGTTTATGGAGTTCAACAGGACGTCATCTGGGCTTGGGGAGCTTGCGGTTAAGCACATTGATACTAGGATTTGGTTTGAGAGGCTGCTGAGCATTTTGATGGAGATGCCATCGAACTATCAAATCGACTCGTTTAAGCAGATTACGCGGTTTATCGAGGGGAAGTGTTCCTTTGTGTTTGAAGACAGATCGAGTGCTAGTGATATGGCCTTTCGAGTGCTTACAGGCCACTCCCACACTGGCGGTTTGCCTCAGTGAGAGGGTTGCGTTTTCTTCTGACGGTGTGGGGTATGTGCTGCGTCGAATTCTGCGCAGGGCGGTCGGTGTGCAAAAATGCAGTTAATTATCCTATAAATAATTAACTGCAAAATATAATTTTTTATAAGTTTAGTATAATAAATGTGATCTAAACATATAAATCTGATATTTATAATAGTCCTGTATTAAATGTTTATCTGAAATATTACAAATACAATTTAAGTGGCAGTTTTCTTCTATTACAAATACAGTAATAAATTAGTGTAGAATAAAAAACTATAACTCTAAACAGATTTTTATAATATATTAATGAATTATTTTAATAGTCTTAACTGTATTTTGTTAAAGCCAAAGATGAGAAAGTCTTTTTTTTCTGTGTGAAGAATATTAGGTCGTATAATTAACGTTAAGCATAAGCTTTTACTTAATCTGCAAATAAAAACAAAAGCTTATACTGCTGTAACATTTACTTGCTTCTCAAGTAAAAGCTAAAGTGATATGATGAAACAACGCTAATTGCTTCATTTTGCTAGTAAATGCTTAAAATTTTCAAGTTCCCTATTAATTTTCTCTATATTATTCACTTTATTGTATAAAAACAATCTATTAAATGTTCTAATTACATGAATACTTTAATACTGTTATCACTAACTGTCGACTGGGAAGGACTAATTGATCGTGACATCTTGTACAGTTGATCTCACCAGTCAGTAATATTAAAAGGAGGAATCTGTGTTTGTGTTTTTAACACTTTTACTAACATTAGCTAGTTTAAGGTCTTTCAAACAATGGAAAACGGTATTTCATTTTTCAAATTGTAGAAATGACTGATTTTAAAAAAGAAGGGGGAAAACACATCTTTTAGCGTTATTTTTTTTCCTTTTTATTTGGTGACTTTGGGTAATTTTCATTGACCGAACTGACAAAATTAAATTGCTTTTAGATTGACAAATATAAAAAACACCGTACCGTATGACCGTACAATGTAAAATATTTATATATTGCTGCAGTCTCCAACGGCAGATCAAATTCAATCGGAATCGTTATAATTTATCGAGTTAGGACGTTGTTCCCATCCCTTAATTCTTTCTTGCTAATTTAATGAGTCAGCCAGGAATACGAATGAATCTGATACTATTCCTGCATAAACATTTACAAGTTACAAGAAATAATTGAATAAGTTACAAGTTGTAAACTTTGTTGTGTAAAATCAATTTCTTTAACTTGTAAGCACAACGCTTGTAACAAGTGTTACGTCTACAACATATTCTTCAGCAATTAATCCAAGAAAATTCTTCAATTGATAAAAAAGCAGTTGGAAAAATCCAGACTATATAAATAATCAGAGGTTAGGACAAAATGATATCCAACAAAAAATATGTATTTTATTATAAAATTCAAAATTTTATAACAGCCGTGTGTTAAAACTTTCCAGATCTGTATCATTTATTACATTAATTGAAGCGCAGCGAGCAAGCTTCCTTGACAGGTTTGGTTTATTCGTATACGGCAATGTGACACCTGCGCAATCTGCCGAGTGGGAATGCCTTCCGGGAGGTCTTTTATGGAAAACTGGCCCCTATTTGCGTGTTACTAACATGTGGAGTTTTCTGGGTTTTCTTCATGGCCAGCTAGTTGGCGAGGCGCGAACCCACGACCAACTACCAGAGTTCAGTGATTTTATCCATTCGAACAATGGTTGGCACACAAGCTTCCTTGGTAGCGACTCAAAATTCTGCAAATTAACAGTAGTAAAATGGTATGTCGTGACAGAAACCGAATTTTAAAATTCAATCTAGAGCAGGAGATACCGATGGTCAAAGGTCATCCTAATTAAGTCAATGCAAATTTTGAATGTTTGCAATATTCGAAATGCGGCAAAGATCTTGCCAAATTTTTATTTTTAACACCGATCTTCTTTTTTCATTTTTATAGGAAAATTGACTGTATATACGTTAACGTATTATATATTGCACAACCTTTATTATGTAATGGACGTTTTAGAACAAAGGTAAGAATTGACTGCATATGCAGAGTGATGAGTCGCTTTAATTTAGTGCCCGTTAGTGTACTGTACATGTGTAACTTGTTTTAACAGATCTTTCTTAGTAGCTTGTTCTAATTAAGCAACCAAAATTGCTCACAAGTAGCAAGTTATAAAAAAACTCGTGGCTTATAACTTTTATAAGAACATTTAATTCAACAAATTTTGTTTGTAACTTGTAAAAATTGTAACAACTACAAACATTTTATGCAATAGGGTCCAAAGGCAGATTCATCCGTAATGGGTAAAATTGCCAATCTTTCAATATGTATTTAAGAGTTGACAAAACCAAATCAATGAATTTGTAAAATAATGTTAGTTAACTGAAGTATTGTACAAAAAATTCAAAACTTTTATGTCTTTCTACGTAACGAATGTTCAACTTTCTGCTGGTTTTATGAATAAATAAAAATATTTTTAAAACAATAACAGTCAAGTTAATTAATTAATTACTTAATAAAGATATGTTAATAAAGATATAAATCTTCAACTAAAATTATACATGAAAACAAATCATCTTTATTTAAAAATAGCTGGTGACTACTAGTTTACTAAATCATGGTAACTTTATTTTTAATAAAGAGAATTTTATGGTCAGTATCAAAACTTTTATAAACTAGTTACAGAAATATTCATAATAAAATTATGTTTCCTGGCTGAAAAAATACGAGTAAATTTATTTATGAAAAAATATACATTTTTTGCAATTTATTTGGTATAAATTGTTCGGATTTAATTTAATTTCAAGATAGATTTATTATATACAAAGCTACCCTAAAATTAAGGTAAACCTGAACAATTTAGCTTAAGCGGCAGGGCGCATCATGCAGTTTTTCACGAAGCAGTAAACATGACCTACATGAACCTTCAAGTTAACGATTCAAATTTTATAACAATTTTTAAGCTATTTAATCGTATTGTTCGATAAAAATTTTAAAAATATATATATAACGTCAATATTCATAGGATTTGATCTTTATTTTCCAAGAGTTTATTTAAATAATTCAATAAGTAAAATCTCCAATGTGTAAATGTTAAATACAATATAGTTAGATAAATTCAAAAATTCTAAAAATAATTTTGCTTTATTTTCGACAAAATTTTAAATTTATCAATTTTAAGGATCAAATTAAGTGTAATTAATTTATTATTTTGGTTTCAAGAGAGAAACAACAATAACTCAAAGAAGAGGGAGGAAGAGAAAAAAAAAAGCTGTGCTTAAGTCATCAAAGGTCGATGCCTCTACATGTCAAAACATATTTAAACTCTGAAATTACAGACATTATTACATGGTTGTGATTTAACTGCAATTCATGACTGATTATATACACACGATACACTTTTATCGCAAGGTTTAATCTTCATAAAGCAAAGAAGAGAGACTTCCTAGAGCCTAGATCTTTGAAAACAATATGGCATATTTCATTCTAACAATGGACTTTATAGTAATTTCCGCACTTAATTCGGCTTGATGAAGCAAATTTAATTCAGTCTCAATTATTTTTATTGTTACTGCCATTCAATAAAACAATCTTACAGAAGCCAAGTACCTTAAACATTTGGAATATCGTTCTTGAAATTTTTAGCGACTTATACTTTGTGAAATCAATTTTCGGTTATTACGTAATGATTATTGTATTTCATAATAATAGATAATAATTTTTTTAAAAATTACATAGCTAAATTGTGGCTGATTATTTCCTAAGATTTAAATACATTCGTACATTAGTTCAAATCTACGAATACCATTTAAGATAATCAAAAATCAATAAAATCATTTTCGTAACAGATGAACGGAAATGATCGGTAAATTTCTATAAGTTAATTTAAATGACCTAGTAATTATAATATATAAGCACATTAAGAGATTAAATAATCCGAAAAGTTGTTTATCATCAAATTCAAGACGTCTTACTTCCATTTTTTAAATTTTGTCACGCAATTCGTGTTGAAAGCGGCAATCAAATTTAAATCTCTTTTGTGACAAAAATTTAAATACGTATGAATTTTGAGAATAATAATAAAATATGAATGTTTCAACAGATAGGCTTTAGTGTTTTTTGATTTCTTTTTTAATCAAACAGGAACAAGTAAGACATATTAAAAATGCAATTTACATAATTAAATAAATATATTCTATATTATGAAACAAATTATAAAAATTAATTATTTTTAAATTTAAGGTGATTAATAATGAAACCGAATATACATATGATTATATATATAACGTGCTAGTACCTCACGTACAGTACATTATAGGCTACACGGTTGATCACAATTATGACCCTCACGCGACACACGCAGAGTATAACTCGGGCCTGACCCACTTGAATGAGGTATGGGAAACTATACCCGATCAGTACCACTTATGATATGGGAGAGTTTGAATCGGATTCGAATCTTGATTCCTATAGCGATAGGCCAACATCTTACTGCGCGACTAAGTCAATAATATCAGCAAATTAAAATATTATATAAAAGTAAAATTAAACAAGAAATGTGTTTAATTTTATATATTTATCTATTTTGTCAACTGCTAACATTCCTATAATTCACAAGATAAAGTTCAGACTAAATCTTTACTAAATAATCAAAGTTCGAAAGGACAGCTGATCAATCGGAAGCAGGTGGTCATTTGATATGCCAGGTATATTTAAAAAAGCCTTTTTTCCTTCGTGACAATAAAACCAAAAGATAGAAAATATGAACGAACGCCTAATCACATCCTGCTGTGAATTAATGTTAATTTAATAATCTCAACGAATTAAACCTTCCCATTCTGAAAATAAATTTAGGATAGTTAACAGAAATGTATATGGCAAATGCCAAGAATACTAGGATAATATATTGCAGAGGCTGAAATCAGAACAGAAAGCGTTTATAGAACATACAGGACAATTAAAAAACATTATTCAGAGAAAAATCAGTTAAAAACTTAACTATTGAAAAGGCTAGACATTTGGAGAAACGACAGGAAGAGCTGCTGCTGAATTTCTAAATATATGTGAACTATTGAAAAATATACGAAAATATTTTTGTAAAACAAAAATTCCGTTCTCAGCAAGAATGATGCAAAGCAATTCCATATTCTCTGAAAATAATTAATTCGTTAATTTGTATATAAAAAAGAAAAAAAAAATTGTTCTTGACGAAAACATCCGAGACTGACAAAAATCACTCTAAAAATTGTATATTGAAATTATTACTGTATTTATATAAGTTGTATGAATTTGTTTGAGGCTATTACTTTGACAACAAAATGCTTTTAATTTGATCTGTTATATTCGATTTTCGTTAAAATTAAATTTTTATTTTTCTGGTCGAAGGGGGGAAAATAAGCATCCAATTTTAAGTAATGATTAACGAAAGAAAAAAACACAAAAAGCACAATGCTTATTTACAATACTTTTTTCAATAAATAAGCCATATTCACTATGAAATATTTTTGTGATTTTTTTTTTTTTGGAAAGATGACTTGAAAAACATTAAAAGCAGAATTATCCTCTAAAAGCATAAAAAGAATAATTTCTTAAAAGCAAACTAATATGCATAATTTTCATCTTCAAGCGGATACAGCCATTATTTTTGTAAATGACATCTAGTTGCGAAAAACCATGTATAAAACCGCTAGAGGGCACTTTCATGGTGTGTGTCATGGTAGTCAGTTGAGAATTTAGTACTTCTTTTTATCTACTTTAGACAAAAAAAAGCACCGAAAAGCGCCTCATTTCATCTTTCCCGATTAATATACTATATATTTATATAAAGCAATAAAATGCATATATATGTATGCACATATAAACTAGTGCCGTTTATTAATTTTAGGGTGAAATCTAGTGCTTTTTGAAACTGAATTTACAACTTGAGTGTAGTAGCAGTAACAATAGTCATTTTACGCGTGCTTTCATTTACATATGTAGCCATAACATTTACTGCTCATTAACATTTTGTACTGGATTAAGAACAGACTTTTTCATTAAGATAAGATACATTATATTCGTATTTCCTTTCTCTCACTATAACATCTTCACACTGTTACTGTTTTATTAAGTTAATAAGTGCTGTATCAGGATAAGATGGTTGGAAATAGGAAAAGATAAAGGTAATGTATCGCTCTGTTTTTTAGTATCCCAAAGACTGTTTCCGAAGTGACAAAAGAAGCCTTTGGTGCAGAATCTGCTTGGAATACTTTGATTAAAGAAGTCGACCGTAGAGAATCATGTAAATAGCGTCAAGCATCTACGTTTGAAAGCAAACGTAAAGAATGGTAAGATTCAATCTACTCTCAATTATATAGCAGGGGGTAAAACGGAGAGGAAGTGTACAAAGGCATGGTAGATGCTTTTACTTCATGTGGCATCCCTCTGTTCACGATAAAAAGATGAAGGAACGGATTATGCGAAACACTGAAGCATCCACACAACTGCCATGAGAACATACTATAAGGAAATTATTGCAAGCCATTCTCATAATAATTTAGTTGAAATTCGGCATTTCTGTGAAGGAAAAGATGTTGCACTCCAGATGGACGAAAGAAATGATAATAAAATCAGGAAGTTAATCTTTTAGTTTGTCTATGGTCATTTATCTTAAAGGAAGTTTTTACTTATCACGAAGTCTTGTACAGCTGATACTAACTCCGAACAAAATATACTGAAAGAAAAAAAATATTACTATACTTCAAACCTTGAAAAACATATATCTGAAGGAAACTTTTGTTGTTTTCATAAGCGATAATGCTCGTTACATGAGAACTGCGGACAATTGTCTCACTTCTGTCTACCCTCGACTCCTTGTAAATACCTCTGGGCACGTTTTATATTGAAAAGCAGAGTTAATTCGAAGTAAGAATAAGCTTCTAAACAGATATTATAAGTTGTATAAAAGCATCTCTTGTGAAACGCCCAAGTAAGAGACCAAGCTGTTATCATCACCACCACCATATCCTGTAGAAACACAATGGTAAGCTGGCTTAATGCAGCAGAATATCATACAAAATTATTTGTGCATTTATATTGAATTAAATACATTTTTAACTTATTTAATATTGTAAATTCCAGACGTATTAAATTCGCATTATATCAAAATTTTAATACATCTAATCCTAATATTAAAAAATGTAAAGAAAGAGTAAAAATTGTGTTTTGAAATGTTCAATTTTTCAAAGAAGGGAAAAAACTAATTTTAAATCTTGAAATAATGAGAACGGAAAGAATATATTTTTTTCTGTAGAATCGAGAATTCTCGATTTCCTTTCAATTCAAACTGTTTAACGCCGTCTCTCTGGGTTCGAATATTGTATTTAAATTATGTTTTATCGAAATGAGTTTCTCGATAATTAGGAATTTTCAAAAAATTCGTGGAATGCAATAGTACAGCTAATGAATTAATGACTTGGAAATTAAATATTAAAAAATGAATCTGTAAAATTTCAGACATACATACATATTTTGTTTCATATAAATGTAGTTTAAACGTTAATTCTGTACACACTCCTTCACAAATGCTTTGATTGGAATTTCTTACGTAATATAGATAATTACACTAAACAATTTCTGATCTTGGGAAGTTATCACTAACGAAAAAATTCTGCTAATAAAATGAAGAAATTATGTTTTTTTTAATTCTTATCACAGAAAACAATGTTATTTTTTAAAGACTACTATGAATTTTCTTTATTGTATTTTTTTTTTTTTTTCATAAATACAGTTATTCGTTGAAAGTAAAACTCATACTACAGTAGAGATAACATAGGCAGTTATGACAATTATTCATATTCAGGCTTTTCTTCGTCATCGTCCAGTAGCTCTTCATTGCGATAGTTGAATGCAATCTGAAGATGAAGACCAAAATTTTCATATGTTAGTCTATTTTGTTGAGAATTAGTATTCTTTACATCGCGCTAAAACTTCTTTCAATGTCTGCTGAACTACCAGGAAGTATAAATGAAAAGGAGACTAAGGAACTGAAAACTAGAAGCTGTGGTAAAACTTTCAAAGTATTTCTATGCCAGTTACTATTGGAGAATTTTTAGTATGGAAAGGTATCGTGCTATCTCTGAGTGGAACAGGTGTAATGGAAAAACCTATTTAATTCTGCTGACAAAGATAATCCATCGAGCATATTCGGATTTGAAAATCGTGGATCCAGAACTTTTATCTGCTCCAGAAATTAGAGATGACATTTGTTCATGTACAGTGTAAAGTTTTTTGCAAATATATTGTTTTCATCAAAATATGTTTCCGCTTCTAATTCAGGCTTTAATTCAGAAGATATGAGGTCTCGTCTTTCAAATTTCTAAATAAACTTAATACTATTTCTAAAGTTGCAAATTTCCTAAGCTCACATAAAAAGTCATTGTTATTTACAAGATCTTATAATTCAGCAACAGCACAACTGTCTTCGAAATTGCAATTTTCTATCCAATTCTTTTCTTCAGAAAAATGCTTGGCATGATACTCAACTCTTCGATTCTTGTTTGAAATTCAATTACCAAGAAATATTCTGTGTCCGATCTTTAGCTTCAAATATCAAAAGTCAATGACGTAACTTAGGAACAGAATGACTATTTAAGTTTACTGTATGTCATTCTGTTATTACATAGACTTGATAGTAACGTGCAACTAACAAGCAGTCTGTTATAAACTACAGTAGGCCTACTTTTTAGTTGCATGTTACTATTAAGATTCTGTTTCGTAATAACATAATTCAGTCGAAATACTTTCTGAAGAGTAATTACAACAGTACTATAATATATGATATTTCGGTTATGTTTAAATGAATATCGATTCTATGATGTTACAGAATAAATCATCTATAATCCTTTAAAGTTAATCGAAATACTCCAATCGTCGTGGAAATGAGCTATAAATTGTATGCATAATTCATTTATTTTCGATGTTTTTTAAAATCAGATGTAAGAAAATATAAATTAATTTTATGTACATGTATGTGTTTAAATAATAATAATTTCTGAAGAAATTCAATATTTAAAATGATATGCAATCTAAAAAATGTAAATAAATTTATCAATTTCATTAAAATATATTAAAGTACAGATAAAAGATTCAAAGTTCATAATTCACTATGCAGTAAAAATTCATTTTGAAAGTGCTTTTTATAGCTAATTCTGTGTAATAAACACCGAAGGAAAAAATAATCGACCGTTAAATTCAAGAACACGTTTTAATTAAATGACAAATCATATCCTTAACGGAGTACATGCAAAAATGCAACGCAGTTGTAGAATTTTTACAGTCAGAATAAGTTTCATAAATCTTCAAAAGACTGAATGAACATATTATATTTTTATATATGAGCGATATAATAAGCTTATTTTCTAAGATTTATTCATGCATTTCTGAAATTGTTTAAAAAATGTGCTTAAACAAACTCTTACGAAACGAAACTTGTTGCGTTTTTCATGAAATGACACAATAATTATCTAGAAGAATAACTTTCAACGTATTTTAGTGTCGGTGATAAATCATTGAAAATTACTGTAGTGATTACATTGTCATATTTCTAGCAAAAATGCATTTAAATAAAAATTATTTCTCTATTTTAATCATCTTTCAAAAGAATATTTTAACAAATTGAAAAGTGTAATATAATAAAAGGAATAAAATAATAATCTGTTCTCTAATTTAAACACAGTAACATCATAGTGAAGAAACAAATCAAAAATTTTACCTTTTGCAACTTTTTAATTATAATTTTGATATACCTTTGCATAAAATCTGTCATTACACAGAAAATAATTGATTGATACGGTTCTGTCATTTTTTAACTTACTATAAAAAATAACATTATTTTAAAACTAAATATAGATTCTGATCGCGCATACATTTTTAAATATTCATTAAAATTATAAAAACAGAGTTGAATTGAACAAAGTTTTATTAAAGTGAAAAGATGACTCGAGTATATAATATATATCAAATTACTAACTTATATGTTTTTGTCTATAGTTAATCTACTGATTAATAAAGCAATCATTTGATTATTCTTTCTCGATCATCAGAGAGACAAAAATGAAAATATGAGTTACGATTTAAAGAACTATACATTTAATAACGTCAGAATTTCGACACGCCTATGCCTATATATAGGCCTATACACGAGTATATTAAATCAAAAAACAACGAATTCTCCATAATATTAGCAACATTCCTATATTCGAATTAATGTACTACTGGTACCTTAATATACCAATATTTCAATAAAACGATGCTATTAAGTTTTTGGTTATTTGTCTATTAAAAATCTGTAATTTAAACCTAATAAATACCCACATTTTCTACTTTCTAGTTTATTATCATTAAATTAGAAAACAGAAAATATTGGACATTTTCCAATATTTCTTCCATTTCTACCCAAATGATACCTATCAATATCCAGTTTCTCGTTAATTACAGAATTTCTCGGCAAAGCTCAGGAAACTTTTTGTAATTTATTTCTACTTTCAAATGTGTTTTATTCCAATCTTTAGAAACATTAAAATTAAGTAAGTTAGTAAGGTAATGCCTCTATGCTCGTATTTATAAATATCATTTTAGCGAAATCAAAGTTCTTGGAAAACAGCGAATACTAAACTCGCAAATTTACGAAAACAATAAATTCGATTTCTAAACAAGATCAACAACTTCTAATGTATTAAAATTAAAATAATACGCAATCTATCTGGAATTTATATTACGTACGATTTTACAACAAATTAATAAATTAGCGTAAAAATACAGCGTCTACGTTGAAATTTAAATTTGAATAATAAAAGCACAAATTTCAACTAAAAAAATGATAACGATCGTGTTTGGAATATCTAACTGAACGAAACATCAATCAAAGCTTAAAGTCTATTCGTGCGGTTAAGTTTGTGCATGTTCTTGCCTCGAATTGACGCAAAAGTGAGCATTTTTTCAACCAAAGGAACAGATCTTTTGGCCGAATCATCACTTCCGCATTATTCGTGTGTAAAAATGTTTGCGTTTTCTTAAATGGCCAATCACGTATTCAGTGTATTACACCCTTAATATACTGAAACCCGCTACTGTAGTTATTTTAGGAAACGATAAAATAGTTTATGCATGCATTGTGCGAAAAAATACACTTAAGACTCGTCTCCAGCCGAAGTTATTCTCGCAAGAAAAAATGAACAATAATACAAGTTTATTTAAAATTACTATACTTCAGCTATGAACTGATTCTAGTTAGTGCCTTATATTATTAAATTCGAATAATCTGATTCGTTCTCTCTCGATTTTAACTGAAATAATTCGTAAAAATCAGCTAAAAATTCTCCGACTTATTATTATTATTATTATTATGAATAATCGAATTTACAACCTAAATCAAAAACAATATGAATAAGGAAATTTGCAGAGATCGATGAATACGCTAAATTTATAAATTATCGTATTATTTTAGAATTAACTAAAAAATTTAACTTTTTATACTGTTGTGGAAACAAATACTACAATAAAAATTAAAATGTTACAATAACTATATACTACTGTAATTACAACTGCAAGGTAATTATAATAAGAAAATAAAAAAAATTATTTTGGCAATCGTAACTATACTTTATAGAATTACGCTATTACAATCTTTATATGTATTGAATAAATCTCCAACAGAATCTATAAACAGTTATTAAACATAACATATTATTTCCTAATTTTACGTTAATAATTAGTAAATAATACTGGAATATGCGAAAGAAAAATAAATGATAATCAGTATATTATTGTCTAACTTTTTTTCATTTTTGTTAGTCAGCATGCTTAGAAAACATGACATCGCGCGCGTCACATTTTCTAATTTTATAGCTAAACATGATGATACATATTATTTTAATGGTATTCTAATTAAATTAGTTCAATAATTTAAATACAGTATTAAAGTCATTGAAAAATGTAGTCACTGATTTGTCAGATAAAAAGTTGTTCATATTTTAATCGACTGCAAGCAGTCCCCCAAGTGACCAATATTCCAAGTGGAAAACTAAAGTATATTATAATGGACGGAAAGTTTATTTTAACTGTAAATAACTTTTCACATTACTATACAACGATAAATAACCAATATTTTTGTTTGACGTGGATACGACAAAAACAAAATAATAATAATATTATTTTTTAAAAAGCTATTTTTTCAACACAGATTTTGAAAAGAGGATATGTAAGCTATAACGTATAATAGGAAAAAAAAAGAAATACCGTAGAAACAAATAATATGTTTTGAAATATTTTGTTTCTTCTTTCCTTTTTACAGCAATAGTTTTAATATTTTCAATGTTGACAAAAATTCTTTTTTACGATCAGCCCTTTTTAATGCTTAACATATAAATTACTACGTTTTTCAGAAACTGTGTATATTCAAAATAAAGCAAGAATGTCATTGGATTCAAAGCATTTTGTGTAGCCTCGTTCGCGAATCGTGTAGCGGAAAATTTGTCGCTAGTTACTCATTTTCTCGCTCTGTCTGGCGTCTGCATAGTTATAACCGAAGGTGAAATTTATGAAATAAAAGTCGATTCATAATCGACAATGGATGGTCGACAGAATAAAGGCGTCAACCTATCGCCATGACATTTTCACATAGGCTTGAATTCGGGTACGAGCCTGAGAAATTTTCATGGCTGGGTTTGACCGTTATGTTGGACCCAAATCTCATAATTTGGTCGAACCTATAACGAGAATAGAAAAAAGAATCTCTTAATGCCCGAAAGGCAGAGTTTTAAAGAGTCGTGCCGTAAATGATAAATCATAATAATATATATTATAAAATATTGGCGTTTTCCTATCTACATGTTATTTTATATTATATATATAGTATATGACATCTTCACGTATCTAGAATTAAATACTACTCCGTATATGTAGAAGCAATTTTAATCGTTAACTATAACAATCGGAAACTGTTATAGTTTCAATATCGAAACCAACCTTTTATATGCAGGATGAACATAGTTTTTCTATTGTCATAAAATTTTATTAAAACAAAAGCTTAGTTTAGTAGCTAATCTTCATAATCATTTTGGTGTAGCTATTGGAATTGCATTCCATGCAAACACTTTTAATTTTGATGATAAATTTTAACAAATAAATTAATGTACGAACATTAAAGTTTTTTTCATATTATATTATATTTACAAGTTTTCAAACATTACGTAAATTAGTAGTGTCACTAAAGTGTATAAAAGAGAACTTTAAAAACAATATCTGTATCTGAACTGGTCAGTAGAATAAGAGTTTAAAATTGTAGTTGTTGTTTAATCCTTAAAGCACTTTTAATCGAATAACCTAGAGTATTCTTACAATAATTATGAAAAACAAACGAAAATAAACAAAAAGCTAAATTACTTTGGGTTATAACTTAGCTGATTATCTCCATAAATTATTTATCCAGTGAAATTTATACCAAAAATTATGTCATCTTGCATTAACATTGATAATTAAATTATATTTAATAATGGAGAATGTTCTGAAAGGAAAGATTATTAAATCATATCACATCACAGGGCGGATTTAGGGAATCGCAGAACGCAGATGCATCCCCCTTTTTGCATGTTTTTCCCGATTAAATCCGAGTATCTCGGGTAAAAAAAATTTTGTAAGGCATATTGTTTCCTTTCTGCACCCTTTCTAAAAATTTCCGAATCCACTATTGGAGTACGAGAATCAAAGTTGCGGTTCGTGTACCGCAACTCCTGCTCACCGTGCTCTAGATCGGTTTTTACATTCAGAATATTTAAATTTTTGAATTATTAAATTTAATTTAATTGATGTTAATACAAAGAACAGCCTAATAGTCTATCTTTTATTACAAATTTCTTTGGATAAATAATTTATAATTTAGTGAAGTTCTAGCTCAAAATAATCCGCATTAAATAATTCAATTAATATAGAATTTCTAGCTTGGTTTTTATATATGAACCTGAATAATTATAAAAACTTGGGTAAAATATATTTTTTTAAATCTATAATTTTAACGAAAAAAAGCTCTTTAAAACCTTTATTTCTTCGTTTATCACATAAATTTTAGATTTTTTCATCCTCATTTCATTATATTACATTTTTAAATATTAGAACTTAAAAAAGAATACATTTTTATCCTGTAGCCAGTCAATAAAGTTGACCACAATCAAAGCGGTAAACACGAGGGGATTTGGGGGTTTAAATTGGGAAAAATGAGTAAATTAAATAAAAATATCTTAATTTGTACTAGTTCAGTTCTTCCTTAATCTAGCGTAGTGTTACTCTGTATATCTATATTGAAAAAATTAATAAGTTACATTACAAAATATAAGCTTTTCAAAACCCCGTTTAAAAAATCCGGCTGTTTTTTACGAATAGAATAGTGTTTATGTTACATATAGATAATTTAAAAGTTAAATTTATAGCTTATACATATATATATATAGGCTATAAATTTAACTTTTTTCCTTCATACATCGTAATCTTAAATCCAACGTCCAGAATATCGCACAGGAAGTTGTTTTGCATCATCTAGTTTTCAAATGATAGCCTATATCTAAAGTACAGGTAACCCTATATAACACAGTACTTATACAGTGCGGTTTCGATATAAAAGTTCACAAATTGTAGCAATCCTTGTATAACTTAGTACAGTACTTGCACAATGTAATTTCTATGACGCGTTCTAGCTAAATAAAGCGGGCTGAATAGAACGAAATTTGTAAACATGAGGATAACGGCAGTGTTGGTATCATTCACTATTTTGAATATGCGCTGAAATCTAAACAGATTGCTATTTGTCGCTTGTTTGGTCGTGTTGCCGCGCGGAAAAGATGAATTTGCGGTCCTGCTTTACGTTGCCGCGCAGCATATGGAACTTAACTACCGCATTATACGAAGGTTACCTGTATTTAAAAAAAACTAAACAGTTTTCATATGAAATTTTTCGCTCAATCATGGATTTATACAATTACAATCCATAAACAGATTTTTAAATTATAAACTAATATAACAGTTATATATAATTTCCCATTTATAATACAAGAATATATGAATATATTAAGAACATTATCCTCATCACTGTAATTTGTCATCGATAGTATATATATTTTTTATATTCATGTATACAGAATAATTATAATTAACTTCCTCTATTCAATGCTGCCTGCAGCAGGATTTATTAAAGAAAACTGAATTTGCAAAAAAATTTGAGACATGTTTAATACTAGTAATCAGAGTTCTGTGCAATACAAGAGACAGTGTGCTAACCTTTGGAATATTTGTCTTGTACAGTACGTTTTTTCTTACTCTAATAATTAAAGTAAAATGTAGAAAAAGTAAGGTAACCGTTCCCCAAATAATCATATTTAATAAAACACCAGCTCCGGCGAGACCGGAATCGAATTGGACCGAGCAACCCCAGGAATTTTTCATGGGCGATTCGTCCCGCTATGTCAAGGTTCCGTTATTCAATGCTCAGCAGCCCCCAGTCAATTATGGGCTTGCAATCCCACGACCAGTATGAATTAAAGGCTGAGTGCCCACAGGGTTTTTTCAGCACGCCCATCATGGGTTCAGCCAGGTTCGCCGTGGGGCGTCCGAGTGATGATGGACAGAGCAAAATTCCTGGGGTTTTATCGGCCCGTCCGGATTCGATCCCGGTGCCGAGAGCGTTAAGCTGCCGCTTAATCGCTCAGACATCCAGCCGTCTAAGGAACGAGAGACTCAGAAATAGAGAGGAAAAACTTTATGAACACGTTTTCCAAAACTATTATCTTAATAGTTGACAGTACTTTCTATCCGCTAATCTCGCTATCAATTTATCTACAGAATACCTCGAAAACAGTAGCGCCGGCAGAATTTACTTTAAGGGTGCACAATAGATTAACTGGACGAAGTAATTGAAATGACTTCTTTATCACTTAATAATCAAAGTTAACGAAACTGCAAACTGATAAAAACTGCCTTAGTTATTTATGAATAAATAAATTCCCATTCTATTCTTTTTTTCTCTTTCCCACATTTCTTTGAGCTTGGAGATGCAAGCGATCCTCCTTGCACCTCCTCTCTCATGTGCCTTTGTCTGCAAACACAAATTATAGCACTGATTTTTCTCCTTATAATTGATAATTAAACTATTTTTTCGCAAATTAATTCCTACGTCTATAAAAATAACTTTTTACTGTAATCCATTCATTAATTCCATTCTAGAGAACACTGAATACGAGACGTTTAATTATTGTATGACTGACCAGGTTTTATATTTAAAAATTGTTGTAGATAATACAATAGTACAGATGTTCGAGAATAGACCAAGCCAGTTCCGTCATGCGTAAATGAGAGAGTTGAGTATTTCAACTCTCGGTTCGTTCTGTCTCGTTTCTTACTTGTTAATTAACATATATTAATAACAACGGATATTTTTAAATTAATACGAGTTAATTAATATTTCGGAAGTAATTTCAAAAACGAGAGACGATGTAATAAATATTGCAGTGTTTACAATCGTTTTGATTCTATTCAGATAAAAAAAACCAGATAATTGATTAATTTAGTCTTGATTGTTTGTCAGTAGCTTTAGTCATCAAAAAAACAATTTTTTCCAACTCAATCCATTTATTATTCACAGATAATTTTCCCGTTAAGTTTATGAAAATAAAGTAATCATATTTTCAATTAACAAGTCTTTCCTTCTTATGTTAATTTGCTAAAATCCTTTACTGTCTTGTCCACTACATGGTTTACTATCACTTGCTTCCACCGAATGCATACATAATTCACAACTAGAAAAAAAAAGAATTGAATTCATTTCCACGTGACTGGAAATGAGGTCATTAAACCAATGTATATATGACAACTAGAGATATTCCTCGTTATAATAACTATTTAAAAATTAACTTTGTCGCAAATATTCTCTAACTAAAGATATTCCTCATTACAATAACTATTGTATACATTTCTGTAATTATCAATTTTCACTGAAAAATTTCACATATTTATGATAAATTTGATAGGATGAATTTTGTTAACATTCTGAAATTTAATAATATACAGTCTAAACTTTGTCTACTGTGATATAAAAAATAAAATTATATAATTAATTAAAAGCAAAGTCTTCCGAAATCTTCTGAAGTCATTATAAATATATTATTTTTAAACGAAAATAAAAATATCAACTTCTGTAATAATAATTGTTCAGATTTCATTTCAAATAAATTTTATTAAAATATAATTCCATTTAATAATTCTTCTTTCCACTTTAAAACTGACTAACGAAGTATTCCCATCTTTAAAATAACCTAAAATATGAATTTAGTTTGTTCTACATCAATGCTTTAAAAACAAAAACTTTCATAATTATGCAGTAATTTTTTAAAATATCTTTAATATAATTATCTACACTTTTTCTCATTAAATTTTAACTGAAGAGTGGAGGAATATAAACAGTTCAATTAATGTTAATTTATGCTTGTTATTTATATAATAATTTTAATTATTATTATCCTTCTTTTTGTAAATATTATTTAAATGGTTAAGTTTACAATACAGTGACAAGGTAATTTTCTTTTTATTGATAGTGTTCACTCAAGCTAGATGATGACATAATTATGCTTAAACAGTTCCAGTAGCATTGGACAATTAAGTTCTTTTTGTTTTTGTAAAAATTATCTAAAACAAACTGAAGCTATGATTTCTTTTAAATATTCTTTTATAACCTTTAAAAAATAAAGTTTATAAAATAGTATTTAAAGAAATCATATTGAGCTGTTTAAAATTTTTTAAAAATTTATACTTTTAAAATAACTAAACAAACAGTAATTTCTACAACCTATTTTATGGATTCTTATATTGATAGTTACTTTTACTTAATAAAAGAAAAAATCAATTATTGAAATGAGGAAAAATGGATGTAGAGAATTTTCAAAAAAATAAATAAATAAAACATGCATTAATACATTCACAATAAACTTCAGGATAATTTAATTGTTGTTGTTATTATTAATTTTTTTTTTTTTTGTTATTTTAAAAGAAATGAAAATCACAAACATTAATTTAATATAATGTTAATTTAAAAACATATCTAGAAAAATAGCTTCCTGATAATTCTTGCTTGAGCAACTATCTAGGCTTCAGAACTTTTTTCTTCTTTAAATTACAGAATTTTCCTTATATTTCTTGAAGAAATTTTCAGGAAATCATAGGACAAGTTATAAATAAGATTTAAGTAAAGACAACTATTCAATAATTCTATGTTAATGTATTAAATTACAATAAAAATTTTAGAATTATAACAAGTAACCACTCTTAATTTAGGAACTGCTTGTTTCTTATTTTTATTGATAAAACATATACATTCATCTATTATCATTATCACTCATTTCATAAATTTTAAATAAATATTAATGGACAGAGCCAATAATGGCAGTTTTTATTGATTTCAAAGGTGTTTATTTAGAATTTATCATAAAATTTGGGTAAAATGTAGCAGAATGAAAAATAAACTTAACTTTTGAATTTATTAGAAATGGCTACAATTGAAAGCTTTAGCCAGACATACTCAAATGGCAAAAGCCCAACAACAAAACCATAATAGACAAAAATTTATGCAAACAAAAGCCCTTGTGTACAAAATCTCACTGGAAAAAACATTGATGCCTTTATTACCATTAATATTATAAAAATTGTCAATAACTTCTCTTAAAATAAATTAATTGCCAAAATAAAAATTTTAGTTTGTGTAGAAAATGCAGTGTGGGAAATACAATGTATGGATAAAGAGTAATAGCAGTTTTTTCTCACTCCCAATTTTTGGTTTTACTGGTACTCCTTAACATCAAAGAGTTACATAACTGAATAAAAAAATTTTAATAAGTGATATTAATTATCCTTTATAATGCTTACAGTGCAGAATTGGTTAATCAAAACAGGCTTGTGTAAAAAAACAACTGATTGTATTATGTCACATGCCACGAGTTTTAAAGATGAAGATTAAATTCCAAAAAAATGTTAAAGTATGAAGTAAGTCTGGATATCACATATCAATTTCATATCATTTATGCATATTTGGCTATCAAATAATATAAAACCTATAATAATTAAACTTACATTAATATTACTTTTATTAATGTTTAAAAAGAATTTACATAAAAATCACTAAAAATAAAAAAGAAACAAACTACAAATAATAATTGAGAATTTTGAGAATTTCACATCTTACTCATTTGGTAAATTTTAAATAAACATTTTTTTTAAATCATTTGCATACTGCATACCAACAAAATTTCTTGCACATGTTGCATGTTCACTGCTACAGATACGATGCCTATTATATTTTAATAAAATACTAAAACTTAAAATTATTATTGCAGGCTTTCATAAATTATGCAAATTATAACGTAAGTATAGTTTATTTATGAAATTATAAAATGAATATATTAAAATTAAATGTATTCCATAATCTGTACACATAAAATATATATATATATATATATGTGTGTTAATTTGGAAAACAAGTTTTCATCTCATTTTTAAATAAATAATTGATTGCAAAGTTATAAAACAATTGTAATAACATTAATGATAACAATAATACAAATCTTATGACAAATGTTATTTTGTCTAATAAAGTTTTGTACACATGGTCTTTTGTATGCATGAGATCTTGTATGAGCTTCTGAGCATTGTGGTTTTGTTCTATAAACTTTTCTGTTTGAACTTCTCTTCTATTCTAAAATTTTGGTTTGATTTTACATCAATTTTAAAGCACTATAATTTTAAGTAGGAAGAATGTTATGATCATTTTAAAATGCAACTTATAACACAATGTTCCATAATTTAAATGTAACTTGAATCTAAATTCTTCTCTTCTATTTAAAATTTTACTATTCTACAAATAGTCTGAATAAAGCTATTACAGATGGCCAAAACATTAGCATTGAATAAAGTTAAATATGCTGGATTTAAAGGTTCATTTTGAATGCATTAGTGCTAGAATATCCTGTAATAGATATTTGTTTCAGAATCTGTCTAATCTTTTTGGTCACTTGCTCAAAATGCTAACATGGTTTCTGATGTTGAAATGTGTATATTTCAGCATCTGCCTAATGAAACTATGCATTTTATAGAAAAAAACTGCCACTTAAAACTGGTTAAATTAGAATTAAAAACACTAAACCTATAAACCAGAAAATTTTTATAACAAGTGAAAACGTTTTCGCCTATGTTGAACGGGCATCATCGAGCAAACTTTTTGTTGTTGAACGAGTGAAAACGTTTGCACTTGTTATAAAAATTTACTGGTTTATAGGTTTAGTGTTTTTAATTTTATGCATTTTATGTAAAGTTTAATGGTTTATTAACACATGATATAAAACAAAACAACTGAATGTCTCTGCAGTTCTGCACATTGTAATTTTATTGAATGTAAATTATTTGATAGAAAAATACACAATTTTAACCACAAAAATATACTTTTTTCTAGTTAAAATTGTTTTGATAAAATTTCAATTTTATCAAAATAATTTTAATAACATGTATTTTTTATAAACATTAAACATTGAATTCAAAACATAAAATATATATTTTTTTTGCAGTAATAGCTGTAAATTTCAAATTAAATAAAATACAGAGAACATTAAAATTACTAATATTTTTTACTCAAAGAAAAACTTTCAAAATATATGCTTCTATTGAAATTTTTTTCTGGTTACACTACTAAATTGTGATATTTTTTAAGCAAAAAATGAAAATAAATTCCAAATGATAAATACACTACTGAATTACTAAACACTACTAAATGATAAATACACTAAAATTGAACTAATTAATTGTTTTTATTTTATTTTTGTTTATAGTAATTTTAGTTGCAAACATAACATAAAATAATAAATCCTCAAGCTAGCAATAAAAGATAATATTGACAAAAATTGCAACATTTATTTTATAATTTTGGCAGCACTGTGCCTTGCTGTAAATACACTGTACAGATTAAGTGTTGAAAGTGTGATGGCCAGATGGCCAAGACAGTTAAAGCATTAGCCTATGCGTTGGGGTTCTGGTATCAAATCTAAGTATAAAACTAAGAATTTTTCATGTATGGTATGTCAGACCCTATCCCTCATCATTCAGCAGCCCCCATTGTGGGCCTGACAAACTCACAATGAGTAAGGAAAAAATATTCTTTTAGTGTCTGTAAGATAAAGTCAAAAGACAAAAAAAAATTAAAATATGAAAAACTATCATAAGGACACAAATCTGCAAGTTACAATATGCAGAAATGCAGAAACATTCAACTGTTTTGTTTTATGCCATTTGCTAATAAACCATTAAACATTATACAAAATGCCTGGTTTCATTAGATAGATGCTGAAATATATACATGTTTCAACATGCAAGAAGTCAGATTAGCATTTCAAGATTTGACCAGGAAAACTAGACAGATTTTGAATGAAATGTATATTATGGTATGTGCTAGTACTTCATGAAATAACTAGGCACTTCTTGAACTGGCAAGTTCCATCATGTAGATACAGTATATATATAACTACATTTCAAAATAATGGAAAAGTCCTTGTAATTTACAATTATAAAATATATATGAAAGTAACTGTCTACAAAAACAGTAAATTTTGTGCTACTACATAAATAAGTATGAATTATTATTGCAAGTGAAAAAGTTGTAAAACATAAACTAGATTTTAACTAATATGTACTGGTAAACTGTAAACTGAGCCATCAAAAGGAAGGAACTGGAGATTTTCTCAGGTCTTGGAAATAATATTATTTTTAAAAACAAAAAATAAAATCCTCAAGACTGACTTTTTTAACAAAGAAACAATAATTCTACATATTTTCATTTGTTCAAAAAAAAACCCTCTAAGGGGCAAATAAGACCCACTCTATCCTGGGCTCCATACAAGTTCTTGACAGTCTTAAGTTATTATATACCTTGGACTTATTGTATTTTAAGTTATTGTAAAATTCAATATCATTTGAGTTGATTAAGATTTACTCTGTTACTGCATTCTTTTTCCTTAATCAGTTTATCTCTAGTTAATGTGATTGATCTGTGATTGTTTATCATCTCTAATTAAATATATTAATCATAAATTGTATTTTTATGGATTCTGTATTTATGATTTGTTTTCTATAATTAACAATTGTGTAGAAAGTCTAGTTGTAACAAATTGCTACTTGAAGTTTTTACAAACTATTTGCAAGATTTCATCTTAAATCAGTGTTGGATCCTGTAGACTTTGTCATTTGTTTTTCAAACACTAATCAATTCAGCATTTAAGTCAAACTGTATGATCTATTACTGTTCTTTGTATAACTGCCACTTCCCCCTCCCCTATATTTTATATTAATTTATTAAATAAAATGGATAAGCAATTAACTGAGAGAAAAACAAGTATAACAAGAAAAAGCTGTTATGACAATTAAATCAAATGAAAAAAATGCATAATCTACACAATTTGTAAACAGTTTGATACTATATGAAATAACAGAAGCAAATGCATTTAATTGTATACTACAAGGAGAAAACACAATAGCAAGTTTTAGACATCAAAGCTTTATTGGTAAAATGTTTTGCAGGACATCTCTGTCCCATCATCAGACACAAATATTCAAAACATGGAAATTCAAATGAGAACATCTAGTATTTTCTACTGAAGTTTCAAATGCACTTTTTAAACAATATAACAAAACCTTTTTCAATTTAAAACAGATAACATTGATGAAATAAACCATTAACCAATCTGGAACGCTTTCATTTTTTCATGTGCATAAAGTTACAACTGCAACGCTAGTAAAATACTTCCAACTTTAAAAGTTATTTTTAACCTAACAAATTGGAATAACTTTTTAATTGTTTGTTGTTTTAAATTAAAATAAAGTAATATAGCCTACATTGTGTATACAAAAATGTGTTAATTATTATTTGACTTTAAAAATATTTGAAAAAACTTCATCTAAAAATTTCCATTCAAAAATTACATTTTCACTTTTGTATATGCCACTGTTCAGTTGTGTTCAAAATCTGAACAATGATTGCAAAGAAAAGGTTTTAAATATGAATCCAAATGAACTTGTGCAATGATCTGCTATTTAAAAAGAATGTCATTGGATTTAATACATGTTTCACAGTTAAAAGACATTCTTTTTATAGTAACATTATTCATAATGTTAAAAGCTTGTTCAACTCAACATTTCTACTGTAATTTTCTGCCTATAATCTATTGCATTGTATAATCTACGGGTGACATTTTTCATTGACAAAAAGTTTATCATCTCATACTTATAGCAATGTGTGGTCTACAAGGTAATTCTTTGTTGATAAAAAATGTTTGTCATATGATTTGCACAAGTTCACATGATTTATTTACTTTCTTGACATATTAGAAAAGAAATAATGCAATTTGTAAGAACATTTAATAATTAATTAAAAAGTATTCTCAAATTTAAGAAAAAAATTGATTCATCTTAAAGCAGTACAATAAATATTTAAAATCAAAAATTATAATATACATTCAGTCCTCAATTTACACATCCCAACTTATGAAAGCCAAAACTAATAGATTAAGAGAATTATTTTAAGTTCAAACAATCTGTCACACTCATTACTATCACAGTAACACAATTTAACAATTAAATGTTAAACATAATATTATAATATGTAATAAATGCATACTATATAATAATAACTTGTCAGTTTATTCACAATTAACTACAACTCAGGTTTGTGCTTATTTGTACTTAAAAATCAAAAATAAACTTTCTACAAAGTTGTTTGGTTGGAATTATTATTATAAATTTTGAGATTAGAATGAAGTTAAAATGAATTGTACAACTTTACTAGCAGAGTCGAAAGAAGATCTGGTCACTTTAATCAAGAGCATAAAAGACAAGAGTGAGATGGGCCTAAAGCTCAACATCCAAAAGACCAAGGTCATGACGACTGCTGAACTGCATGGGAAGGTGACTATAGATGACTACAAACTAGAGTTTGTGGATGACTTCATCTTTCTTGGTTCAAAGCTGAGCAGAACAGGAGCATGCACAGAGGAGATTAAGCGAAGGATAACCTTGGACGCACCGCCCTAACCAAGATGGACAACATCTGGAAAAGCCAAGACATCACAATATCAACTAAGACCAGAATGGTCCAGGCAATTGTGTTCCCAATCACAACCTATAGTTGTGAAAGCTGGACAGTGAGAAAAAGCAATAAAAGAAGGATAGATGCATTCGAACTTTGGTGTTGGCAGCGGATTCTCAGAATCCCGTGGACAAATAGAACAACTAATAAAGTAGTCCTAGAGAAACTTCAACCACAAATCTCCTTGGAGGCAATGATTGCACGCTTGAGGTTAATGTTCTTTGGTCACACTATTTGTGCTGACTCCCTGGAAAAACAGATCATGCTGGGAATGGTAGAGGGACATAGGAAAAGGAAAAGGCAACGTACCAGGTGGATGGATAACATCAAAGCAGATACCAGCCTGGAACTCAAATACCTGAAAGACTGGGCACCACACAGAACTTGCTGGAGGAAACTCATCTATGAAGTCACCAATAGTCGTACACGACTCAATGGTTAAAGAAGAAGAGAAAATGAATTGATAATAAACTAATAATAAAACTAAAATCAATTCCACACAAAGAATGTAATATTCTCTCATTTAATTTTTTATCCTTTTGAATTGGTTTCTGTCTCCCTATTTTGAGAATCTTTGTACTAATAAAATATCACAATTAAATTGTATCTCTCAGAACTTGAAGTACAAAGATTGGCAGAAGTATATAGCTACAGGTGTTTATTTTCAATGTCATCTTCTATAAATATAATATTAACTTAATAATAAAATTTACATTAAAACTTGGTTTATTTTTCACTAGTATATATATACTATACTGGCATGGTGTGTATATATATATATATACCATGTCAGGATAGAAGTCTAACCTTTAATCAATTATGAACTAAAAATCAATCAAATGATTTTTAATGATTCATAATGTTAAAATTCTAAAGACTAGTACAGTAAATAAAATTTTAAAATACACTTGTATTTTAAATTGTAATAAATTATAAAATCTGAGGTTATTATAAATTAGAACAACATTCATTTCTGGATAGAATAAAATATTAAACTTTGTACTGTTATTTATTTCCAAATAAATAATTATAATTTACAAAATTGTAAATTAATTATTTTAAAAAGTGATATAAATTTTTAAGTTCTGAAAACGTCTAATGGTTTTATATTTCAATTATTTAATTACACATTTAAATTAATTTCACATTTAAAATATTTTTTTACATTAATCAAAAATATTATATTTTCAAATATAATATTTTTGATGCTGTTCAAGGTTTGTTTGCCAGGGTTGTATGATCTTTTCAGATCATACAACCCTGGCAAACAAACCTTGGACAGCATGTTATTTTAATCTGTCTCTAGCTTATCCTTCAATAATATCAAACAGAAAAATTTTGTACACTTATAATTATTTTATATTAGTAAACTTTTATTATAACTGAAGATTTTACATTAAAAATTTTCATGTTAATAATACATAAAAAAGTTATGAGCAGTCGAAAAAAGCATGTGTGACAAAAAAAAAACTAGGACAGAGCCATTTCTGACAAATAATACCTTGGACAGTACATTAATATTTAATGTTTGGCTTGTATAACAGCATATTAATAAGAACCAGGTATTTATTTGTAGTAATTTCATCCCAAATTTGCTTGATTTTTTGCTTTAAACTATCCACACTTCCTTCAAAACATTTTCTCAATGCTTTTTTAATTTTGCTCACATTTTTATAGGGGAAAGGTTGGGAATGCTCGATGGCCATTTCAATGTGTTAGTACTATTATGTTGGCTAGCTAAGCCTTGGTAGTTTTGGCAACTTGCACTAACCTGCCGGAAAATTGTAATTTTTCTAATGATAGTAATAGGTTTTCCTTAAAGATTTGTTAGTATTTTGCAGCTGTGAAGAGCTGGATAGGTCAAATAATTTTTCCAAAAATTGTTTAGAATTTAAATCCGCATCCAAATAGTTCTAAACAATAATCTAAATTCTCTTTTTAAGTTAGAAAATATCAATAAACTTTATTAAATATTTTCAAATTAATGTAATAAAAGATACAAAAAGGAAGGCAATGTCTTGTAAAAAACTGACAGATTCCTCTTTTTATGGGAAAAAGGGAAATTCAGTTTCCTTTTTCTACAACTTATCTTGATTTTCTCACACCATCTGGCCGAATGACACATCTGATCTTTCCGTCAGCTGATGAATTCCTCAGGTGGTGATTGGAGGAATTTAGAAATAAAAGAGCAAATTTCCACTCATTTGGGGCAGTTCTCGACCACTTGTCAGGGACCTAGCCAAGCTCTGTCACTCTCCTGCAGCGATTCATTCTGCATCGTCATCCGAAGTTGAACTTCCTGCTCCTCCCTACAGAGGAATCAGCACAGGAATGTCCAACGAGGTAATATGATCTGTTGGTAAACTCTCTCTCTCTCAGTTAATAGGGAATGTAGGTCCTGTATCTTGACCCATTTTGTATTTTATTCCTTCCCTTTCATTTTATTTTATTAAAAGTTTGATTTTGAATTTATATCAAGGCATTCTCTTTGTCTCCACATAATTGTTGACATCTCATTGAGAGTCCACATGCCCTCCCACTTGAACCCTTTTAATTTTGAAGCCATCCACTGACAAAGTGAGCGGATCCCCCTGATCCGATGATAAGAGGGCAATACTCCCTCGTCCGTATTCTCACACAGCAATTTACTGATCCCTTGATGAAATGCTAATTTCCCACACCTTGGGCTGACATGCAACCACACCACTTCCCACACCACAACACTTGCTGGAAATTGTACACTGCACTGTAGATAGTTATGATGGAATGTAAAGATTTTTTTTCTATTGTATTAAAATATTCCAATAGTCTTCAATTCAGACTTCAAACTTTGCCTCATCACTAAAAGCAACCTGCTTCCACTGTTGTTGTCTCCAGCATTGGTGCTCTTTGGCCTCCTTCAATTGGTCTTTTATTTGTGTTTTTGTGAGAAGTGGTTTTGCCTTTGTCTAAGAAATCTCACCTGTCACAATTGTTAAGTAAAAAATAATAATATTTTCTTACCTGATAGAAGCTATAGCCAGGTTTGTGCAGATGGATAAAAGTTTCTTTTATAACTTCCTTTCCAGTAATTTTATTCCATTTGTTCACTAATGATAATCACTGAGTGATGCTCCTCGAATTTTTTAATTATTTCATGAAGATGCTTGTTATCAGTCTTTGTTATGGTTGCTGGCCTTCCAGTTGATTTTTCTGGATGAATTTTACCAGTTTCCTGACATTTTGAAACAATGCCCCATATTATGGAATTACCAATTTTTAATTCCTTTGCAATTTTTCTTAAGGATTTGCCCTTTCTATGGAGGATGATAGTTACTTCAAGTATATCAACATTTACAGCCTTATCAGGTGCCATTTTCATTAAACAAATACACCTCAATAATGTTAATAAGAAAAATATGCAAATATCACATGTCAGATCATTTAGAAATTAGGAACAGGTCGTTTAATGTATTGTCTGAGGTATTATTTGTCAGAAATGGCTCTGTCTGAGCTTTGTTTTGTCTCACATGCTTTCTTCAACTGCTCATAACTTTTTTATGTATTATCAACATAAAAATTTTTTATGTAAAATCTTCAGTTATAATAAAAGTTTACTAATATAAAATAATTATAAGTGTACAAAATTTTTCTGTTTGATATTACTGAAGAATGAGCTAGATATTGATTAAAATAACATGTTGTCTGAGGATTTTTTGTTGAAATTGTAATTTTATGTTTAAGTTAATGATGAACTAGAAGAATCTTAAAATAATTCTAAAAAATTCTTGTATTTCTAAATATCTAAATCTATTTGATTATTCTATAATGTTCTAAAAACACTCGGAAACTTATTTCAACAGAATAAACCCTAATTTAATAGGAAAAAATATTTTGTTCTAAAGGAGATATTGTGTGAGCTTTAAAAAAAATATGGGCAAGATCATTCATTAGTTACATCATATAGTTTTTAACAGGTTTTTTGCCAGGAATCAAACTGTTTTTAATTAAATTTATTTTTATATTTTCTAACAGATGCTTAGCGATATGTATAAATTACTCAATGTATGCTATAATATTTTAATACATTCTGCACATTCTAAGTTTATCATCAATATATGTTTTTGAAATACATTCAATTTAACAGATTTTTGGCAACAGTGGACTTTCCTTTCCCAATTAGTCCATTAAACCAAGAGCTTAACTATAGATTCATTACTGTTGAACTTATTACAGATTCAGTTTTACCAGTAGTAGTGAATAAATAAATGATGTCTAGACCTATAATAATTTTTAAATACCTATTTAAAACACTACTAGATAAAAGAAAATCATTTAATTCTGGTTTCAATGCCTTTTAGTATGAAAATATATGATTGTTTATCAATAAGATATTATAATGATAAGACAGTAAGAAGTCTAGTGAATATGAAGGGTGGGATAAAATTTTTCTACCAAAGCTATGAAATTTTGCCAGATCACTTGTACTACAAAGCACTGTATTATTATGAAGAAATGCAACACCTTTGTAATAAATCAGTGTACACTGTTTTTGGAGAAATTTGTCATGAACATGCTGTAATGGCACAGAGCATTTATCATCATTTAATGAACGTGATCACGTGTTAATATTGTAGTAAACTATTTTTTAATAATTTATCCAAAAATAGCTTATTATTATGATATGAAAATAGCAATAGACAAATTGATAGCCTCTGAAGTTTGTTGCTGGCTACAAGTTCATATAGGATCCATATGTGGGATTGATTCAGTTTAACAGCTTTCTCTGTTTGTACCAGGGCTTTGGAGCGGAGCTGGAGCATGGAGCAAGTGGAGCAACGGATTTTTACTTGGAGCAGGAGCAGAGCAAGAGCACAGAAATTTGTAGTGCTCTGCTGCTCCGATATGCATATTTTTTTAATATTTGATCCAGTGAAAATGGAAGTGGCATAAGTCAAAATTTAAAAATTGAGTTAAGTCCATGTTTGAAATCCTCTGACATAGTTCTGTTTTGTTTAGAATGAAAGTGGCTTTAGTCATTAGTACAGAAATTCACCACTAGAAGCAGCAGTAATATTCATTTCTTACATTTGATTTTTCAATAACAATTTTAACAAATCTTCTTCATACACACCGGGGTGTATATTATATAATTACAACTTACTTGTGCCTGTGACCGGTGTGAAAATAATTAATTCAAATTAATGAACGTTTTCTGGACGCCTTCCGTGTCCTTCTTCAGGTTAAAACTGCTGGATTCTATTTTTTTTAAAACGCCATTCCGAACTTTTAAGAACGAATTCGAATGATGATAGTTCGAATGTGTTTGATTTTTCAATAACAATTTTAACAAACCATTAAATATTAAATTAAATTAAAGTTATTTTGCATTGTTAAGTTTACAACACTGATATTATTTAACATGTGGCAAACTTGTCAAACAAGTACTAAGTATTTATGTAGATAATGCAGCGTACATGATATGGCTGTAAATAAACTTAGCAATCATGAAAATATTTCCCAGGATAAAGATGATGAAAAAACTGAAGACATCGAAGAAATGAATGTATACATTTTGCATTGGGGGGTTAAAGATCCTTCCCTAATGGTGTAATGATAATATGAAAATTCAACTAATGAGGTATGGGATTCACTCTCTTCAACTGGCCATTTGGAATGGATTAAAGAATGAACAAATAATAAAAATATTAGGGAAAATTTGACAGGTTGTAGTAAAATTACAAACACCAACAATTTGTAATGTTTTGCTGAAAATATATGGTAAAACTCAATCCTTAGATAGGCAAGAGACGAGAAAATTAATTTTCTCATCTCTTGCCTATTCAGTGATGGGCGTGAAGTCCACCATCATTATAATCCCTAGATACAGTAACAAGATAAGGTTCTACATATGCCATGCTTCATCATCATTTTTTTTCAAGTAGCTGCTGCTGCGACAAAAGACCTGGAACTTAGCAAAGCAGAATGGGACAAAGTAAAAGATATCAGAGCTGTTTTAGAAAAACCAAATATTTTGACAATTGCCCTTCAAGCTGCCGATCTTACTCCAGGGATGGTTATGAAAGAATGGTGTAAACTAGAAAAATGTATGGAAGAATTTGGAGGATATGTTGCATTAGAAATTCTATCTTCCATGAAAAAGTGGAAAGAAAGGCTTATTCAAAACACACATTTTCTTGTTGGAGTGTATGTTGATTCTAGGTATAGAATCTTATTAAGTGCAGCAGAAAAACTAAAAGTGAGAGAAGGTCTTTCAGACATCCAACGGCAAATCAAAAGGCAAATACTAATTGATTTGGCTGAAAAGCCAGCAATTGTTGAGCTGTCACAGCCAATCTGTAATATAATATAGATTTGGAAGACAGCAATTTTGAAAAATAATTGGATAGAAGAGAAAACAGTTATCAAATTTCCACTATACATAATACAGATGACAATGAAATAGACAAACATATTAAGAAAGACTGCAATGCAATAGAGGATGTGGGAGATTAAAGGTGAATGTATTCGAAGCCATTGATCATTATCCAGAGCACATCAGAAAAGCATGCAGAGTTGCTTCAAGCATGCCAACTTCTTAAGCAAGTGTTGAGCATCTATTTTCTGGATTAAGATTAATTTTAACTGATAATAGGCAGTCAATGAAGGATGATTTGCTGTCTGTCATTTTATTTATTAAAATCAACAAATAAATTTTAGGCTGTATGTTAATTTTTTTAATAATAAATAAATTAGTTGTAAATAAACAAGTTTTTTTTATATGTACTTATATATCAAGGAAAAAATTAATGTAATTTCTGTAAGAATATTTTAACCGAAGCATGGAGCAGAGCACGGAGCAGAGCTGGAGCAAATACTTTGATGCCAGAGTAGAGCTGAAGCGGAGCAACTCAAAAAAATGGTTGCTCCAAAGCCCTGGTTTGTACAAACACAAATTAATAACTTTCATTGATCACACTAAATCTTCTATAAGTAGTCTACATGTTTAGCTTAAATCTGACTTTACAGTGGCTTTCACTTTATCACCACTAGATAACAGATTTTAAAATGAAAAATTATGGTTAGAAAAGGAAAAAAAGGCTCTAAAAAGTACACAAAAAAATGCAAAAAAAAAAGGTCTTGATGACATGCATTTAGGGTCGATTTACACACAATAGTGACGTGCCGGCACAGTGACCGTTTAGTGCATAAACATCGATAAATATCACACATAGCCAATCAGAGTTTCATCTACAACACGTGATCTGTATTATGTCAATCATACAAGTGTCGTACATGAAACTCTGATTGGCTATGTGTGATATTTATTGATGCTTACTGCACTGTGCCAGCATGTCACTGTTGTGTGTAAATTGACCCTTATTCAGATCTAAACCAGTTACATGAACATTCTTTATCCAACATCAGTGGTGGATTTCTTCACAGGTGCACGCGTCATGTGCCTATGCAGGAATCATAAATCAAGGGGGCCTCAAAATTCAGCTCTCAAAATAAAAATCAGTAGTAAATTTTAAAATAAATCATTTTTTATATACATGGATTACTAGATTTCTTTGTTTTTAACACTTTTAGCTATTGAAACTTAATAATTCTTATAGCAATAAGTTTCAATTTTCATAATTAATACAATCTAAACATCAGTAACCTTTTAAATACAGTCAGGCAATTGTAATATAATAATAATAATAATAATAATAATAGTAATTCTTTATTGTTTGAACCTTAGTTCAGTTTAATATTATATTGGTTAATTTTCAATGTTATTTTCCTATGTCTCACTTTCATGGACCACCAGTATAGTGCCTATCAGAATAAAAAACATGCACACAGAGTACACACTGTAGAGGTGTAGGAGTAGTGAAAATATTTAGAGGGAGCCTCAAAATTGAATTGTTCCTAGGGCCACTCAAGTGCTAAATCTGCTACTGTCCAACACTATAGCAAATATCATAAAGTAAATGTATTTAAGAGGTAAACATGACATATACTGGGTTTTAACCAATTTATTATACTGAATTATACACAACATTGTTTTTGAAAATAAGTCACTGGTGCTTTAAGCTCAGAAAATTATCATCTTAAATATGGTATAACAATTAATTAACAATAGCTATAATTAAAGAAACGTCAGTGATTTTTGAACACTGATAGGAATTTTTCAGCTGTTTTTTGTGCTATTTACCTATTGATGATGATAATTATAATTGAATTTCTTATTACAATAAACAAAGTTTAATAAGTGTATTTTAACTTGTATACTTTGAAGCATGATAATTCTGATAGCATTAAATGACTGAACAATATTCATGATTAAAATAAGCAAATCCTAAGCCTACTGTATCTAAAAGATACTACCAAGTTTAATGCTTTATTACAACTGAATGACAAAAATATATAAATCTTACTCAAATATTCATATCATACGAAGCCATTCACATTACAATGTATTCAATATGTTTGTCCTCAACTTCAATCCCAATCTCCTCAATCTTATTCAGAACTTGTTGACATAAAATTTTGAAAAATGTATCTCAGAACAACAAAGGTTTCATTCTGAATAGATAATTCTAGTTCCTCCAAAATGTTTGATTTGGTACACACTATCCTCAAGATATTCCCATGATGTCACTGAAGTTCAGATCTGGATAACAGGCAGACTAGCTAATCCTCTTCCATGGCACTTTCCATGATGAAAAGATTGCAGAAATGAGATCAACCATATTGAATATATTGTAATATAAATGACTTCAAATGCTGATTTGAATGCTATTTGAGTAAGATTTTGTATGTATTGTTACTCAGTTGTGATAAAGCATTAAGATGCATACCTCTTGGTTCAAATGTATCTGTTAAAAACAAAACATTTCTGGTAGTTATTATTTCTGTTTGCTTTAAAACACAAAACTAATCCGTTTACACTGAAGTACATATAGTGCTATGTTATCCTCCATTTAAATATATTGTAATGATAAATGTTTTTACCTAAATTTTTCAATAAAATACAGATCAGAAATGACCATATTTAAGCTATTTGTAATTGAATAAGATATAGTTGTATTTTTATGATAAATTCTATTATTTTAAAGGTTTAAATAAATCTTCAAAATTAATATTAATTTAGTGTAATAATGTAAATGAAATATAGATTCTTATTTTGTAATAAAATGCTAACTAATTATGGTTATTTCATTCTTTTACATCGTTATCCAGTTTCTATGCTGATTAGATGGTAAAAAATTTTCTTGATAAAATAAAATTTAATTCAACATAATCTATTCCTTCTCCACAAAAATGCTGATTAAGATTTATTTTATTCTTAATTACTTGGTGCAATTGAACTCAAATTACAATTCCAAATAAATGACAGAATATGAAATTCATAGATTATAATAATTCAAACATTTTTTTGTTTATTCATAGACCATCATCGAATCAATTTCAATTTGAAAACAAAAATATTCCAAATGAGATTTGAACTACAAAGTTTGAAATGTGAAAACCAAATTATAAGCAGCATAAAAATTAAAATAAATATAAATTACAGGTAAAAACAACAACAACAATAATAAAAATAATAATAATGTTAATAATCCACTATTTTTTATTGTTGTCATTTTTAGTTTTCCTCTGTAATTTATATTCATTTTAATTTTTATGCTGTTTATAATTTGGTTATGGTTTTAACCATTTTGAATCTTGTAGTTCAAATCTTTGAAATATTTTCATTTTCAAATCGAAATGATTCCTACGATAGTCCATGAATAGACTGAAAATATTTTGATTATTATAAATTTAGTGATCTGTCACTTATTTGGGGTTGTGCTTTGAGATAAGCCTTGATGTTTAAATATATAAATGTGTTTTAATGTTTACAGTTGTAAACAACTTATTTACCATTACAGTGATGTTTGAGTTACATATTCTGAAAGTGCATACATAAACAAAAATTTGCACAGATTTAAAGACTAATTATTTAATAATAAGACCACTTGAACTTTTACCAGCAAAATTATTTAATTATTAATGGAACATTTCTGACTGTCTAAACAGTCATCTTCAGGATACAACAGAAAAAGAGAATAGAATATAATGTAGAATGGAATGTATGGAATTTAAATTAAATAATTAAAAAATAATTGAATTAACTCAAATATAGAACAAGATCATAATGAGAATTGCCAACTAAAATAAAACAAAATATAAGGAACATAAAAGATATACAAGAAATAAAACTCAATAAAATGCATAAAAAATAAAACATAAAAGTGTAGCTGGATAGGAATGATCATGGGTATAGCCAGGAAGGGGCATGGGTGGGCACGGCCCCCCAGTTAACCTGGTGCCCCTCCCCAAAAAATTACAGCCTCTACTAGGCCCCCCATAACAAAACCCTGGCTATGCCAATGGGAATGATTTAAAATTTTGAACATGCATTCTATAAACAAACAAGTAATTACTACATATTTTATAATTATAATTATGAAAACTTTATATCTCCATTATTCCTTCCAGTTATATCACAGAGTCAAATCTGGATTCAAATAGAGAATTCTGTCATAAATATTGTTAATATGAATTCTGTATGAAATAGATAAAGGGATATCCACTCTGATATTTATACACATAAGTCTTCTATATTATATAAAAGATTTCAACATTCTTGTTGCTGTAAAGTGATCAAAATAAATCCAATTTAAAACAGACGTTCTCTTTTTGGGAAAATATATATGGTACCTACAGCAATTATATTGATAAAGTGTTCTTGAGAAAAATCTTATCTGCTAAAATCTTTTTCAATGTCTCAACATCATCTTTCAGATTAAAGTATAAATGATTTTCATTGACTAAAAATTTTTACATTCAATTTTATCGCTCATCACATTATATACCTATATATTTAATGATCATTTATTATAAGACATTAAATTGATACTTAGAGACAATTTTTTTAAAAATAAATTATACTTAATACCAGTATTTTACCAATATTAAGAACAATATGTTTTTGAAAAATTTAACTTTATCATGCAATATGCAGAGAAAATCAATCATCATTTCAATTGAATATAAATATTACATTTTTAATATTGAAACTTTGTTAATTTGATTTTATATCAACTCAGTAACTTATATTATTTTGCAACGTTTTTGTTGTTTAAATAAAAAAAGAAAAAATGTATTTATATTAGTTCTATCTGAATAATATTAAAGCATTATTATTTTGAAATTCTTAAGTAATATAAAATAGGTTTGTTTATCGGTATACTGTACAGGCCTATATATTTCAAGGCAAATTACAACACAATTTAGTGTTCCAGTTTGTATTAGCTAATCAAGATAGCTCAGTTTAATTAAACACTGTATATTGCACAATACTCATTTAATAAAAGATTAAAATTTGTTTTTAATAGTTAAAATTTGAAAAAACTTTCCTAAAACTGTAAAAAAATAATCACATTTTTGTAAATTTATAATTGAAAAAAATTCTATTGAAAATAATACAAGTAAATTTTCCTTTTTCCCGAAAAGGAAATTTCAAAGAATCCATTATTACATCTACAAGTCTTGTATTATCATATCTGTATTATGAAAAAGTAAACACATCTATCACAAATAATCTATGACAATTATTACTTGGAATAAACGGAACTTTGCAACACACTTTTCGGCGATTCGATTAACTTATTACCTTTAAACTTTACTACCAATAGATATTAAGTTAAATAATACTTACATCCGTAACAGGGAAATCGTAGCATTCACATATCTTTTGATATAACTCTTTGATATTAGTGAAGCCAGAAATAATGCCAGTCGGGCTACCTTGAGCCTGTTGGCAATGGAAGACCAAACGAGGTTTTTGAATTTCGTGTTGTCCACCGCTTCCATTAGATCCCGCGTTACTGGATGTGTATCCTTCGGAATCACCATTCGTGTGTTCACCTGCTGCATCTCTCTTCTTTTTACCAAACAGAGGCATTATGCGCTTATCCACAGGATGTATTCACATCAATCGTTGTTTTCTTATTTACACTTAAATAATTCTTCTAAGTTACACTTAAAAAATTCATATTCCCTTCTAACAGGCTTGATTTTTCATAATGTTTTCCCGATCTTTTTTTCGTTTCTGTATAACAATTATTTGGTAAAACGTTAGCACCAGCTTGTCACCTAATACATTAACGTGTCTCCGAAGTAATGTAAACCGCCGTCCGCAATATTGCGGGAAATCACATGACGAATGACGCCATCCGCACACCTGTCGAAGTTCGTTAAATACACAATAGAGGGATTGCATAGTATGGATTCAATTATTAATTTCAAGCAGAAATTTATTATAAAAGTGCAATAAAATTAATATGTTTCGTATGATTTTAAATAAGCTAATCTTTAATTTTTGATTAAATTAATTTAAAACATATGACAAATTTCTTGTGGCAATCTGCGTTACAATAAAATTCCCATCTCTTGTTAGGAATAAAAACAGTGAATCTTTTTAATAAACTGCTATTTTTCTTTTAATTTTCACCACCAAAGAGTTAATTCAAAATCATTCCTTCGCTTTGAACAGATTCGTAGATTATGCAGGAATGTTATAGAACAGAGGAAATAGCATTAAAGCATAGCGGCTCGTTCGTGTTTAGAAACTTTTTTGAGGGATATATTTTTTTTTTTTTTTTTTTTTTGCATACTACCTGATAAACCGTATGCAATTTTTAACGTCGAAAATTTTATGTCACACGATTCGTTCCACTCTTAACTGTTTGGTATTGAACTATTAAATACATTAATTATATTTTCGTGTTTGTCAAAATGATGGATTGGATTTATGGGATAAGGCATGCAACACACGGGCAACGTGCCAAGGAGGAATGTATTCCATGAGGACATTCTATGGAAAACTGGCTGATATTTCGGTGTTAGACACGTTAAGAAAACGCGGAAAATTCCACTCATAGCGTGGTTGTGGATTTGAACCTCAGCCCGTTGCTGATGCTCAAATCCACAACCACACTATGAATGGACCAGGTTTTATCTATTCGGCGCGTCCAAATGATCAATCGAGAGGTTGCGGCCGAAGTTTTCATCTCTAAAACTTGAACGTCAAACGTCGAGCGCCGCTTACAAGACAGCGGCGCTCGACGTTTGACGTTCAAGTTTTAGAGATGAAAACTTCGGCCGCAACCTCACTAATAACGAGAAAAATACTTAATGTGTTCTTTGAAAAATAGTTCTTGAAAACAGGGCAAATAGTCGATTTTGTCTTTTATTAAGTTCTCAAACATGTTTGTATCAGACAGCCCGATATTATTCTGTTCTCTTTCTTTCAGCTTGCTTATTATATTATTATTACAGGTTAGTCACAATTTATGTTTTTGCAGGCCAATATTTTTTATTTATGAACACTGTGTCTGAAAAGCGTAATTGGAGTTCTTTCTGGAATTCCTGAATTCAATTTTTAAATTTAATTTAAAGTCTCTTTTGAATCTTTATTATCTTCTCCAAGTTCCCTGATTGCCCCTTTTTTTACCTTGTTGTATTATGTTTATTTCTTCAAAACGTTAGATTAATTAACAATGACATTTCCTTTCTGCAGTTACTCCTTAAAAGGCATTAAGTCACAGTATATTAAAAAGTATTATTTAAACAAGTTCATAAAACACAACCACAAGGTGAAGAACTGACGAAGCACACACAAATTGAGACCGACGCAATTGATAACAATCTATTTACTGTCTGCAATGTACGCAACAGCTCGATCGACGTCACGATTCCAGGATGGGATTCCCACTAAGCTTTATTGCGCAGTCGCAATATTAAAGATCCAAGCCTATATAACGTATGCGTAGATCTAACATAACCCGAATGAGAATTAAATTTTCAGTTATTTATTATATTCTTAAATACGGAGTATCCTCGAAAAAAAAAAAAATGATTTGATTAAAATACAGTCGAGTTCGCATAAGTCATCATAAATATAACTCGACACCATCGGTTAAGTTTTCAGTTTTCTGTGGTCCCGGCCGACTTATAAGGGCATTAATGTTAAAAAAAACTCCGGTTTACTCAACACCGTTTAACTCGTCACCACTGGATAAATCGACATACTTTTGCCGTCCCACACACGTTTAGACTTCTGATAAGTCGATTTCCCTCCTGAAAAAAAAAAAAAAAAAAATGAATTTACACCGCACAGTGCAGTGTGAACTCATATTTTTCAGGAGGGGTCTTATTTATTAATATATACATATTAATAAAAATGCCTTAACATTTTATGTATTTTTTATAGAAAATAATAACAGATAAACAAAAAGAAAATATACAATCTATATCAACGTCACAGCAGAATCCGATTTTACATTTTCTCACGTCAAGCGTTATTTGTAGCACGTGTTTCACATTTCTGTTAGAAATGAGTGTCCGAAACTAACAACGCTTACGCTGAAAGAAAAATATGAACTTGTTTCTGAATTTCAATGTAAGAAAACTTCGCAAGCCGAATTTGCAAAACAAAAAAAAAAAAGTTTCCAAAAACAGAATTGGTGGGAATCCTGAAGAAAATAGAGGACATTAAGAAACTTTTGGATTTTCGTCGCGGCTGCTCGAAAATGCCAGAGAAAGGGTGCGTTCTTTTATTCCTCCGCGTAACTCCGCGCGAGCGACATCCGTTTAAAAATTCCTGCGGAACGCGTTCCTAAATTCCGGTGGGAGTGCGCGCCGTCGAACGGCAAAAACGGCCGTTTGTAGCAGTAGTTTACGGTGGAAAGCAAAATGGCGTCCTTCATGGCTCAGATAGTTTCGTTTCGGGATCCATTATGTGGTTTTATGAATGAAAATTTAGAAGTTGTGAAAGCGCAAGTTAGTGCACGCTGTGATGTGTCTTTTCGATTTTTTTTTCGAACGGCAGCCGGCATTCTAATTTTTTTCGTGGCTATTTTGAATGCTCTTTCAACAAATAATCCATTTTATGGTTAAATTTTACAATTGGGACCCTTATTTTGCCTTTAAAAGCTCATATTTTAGAATTATAGATTCCTCCATCACCATACTATCGATAGTGCGGGCGCCGCCATCTTTCTTTCACAATCGTTCCTAAATGCCTACAAACAGCAGCGCACTCCCGTAGTAGCGGCGACGCGGAACGACCGCTGTTAAAAAACGCACCCAAAGTCGTCGTACAAAGATGTCGAAGATGCTCTTGTACGTACATTGGCTAAAGCAAATTCATTCGTTGAATCTTCCTGTTTCGGGACCGATATCGAAACAAAAGGCGATGGAAATTGCTTGGGTACTTGGAGTAGAAACCAACTTTAGTGCCCGTGATGGATAGTCAGAGAGGTACTGTACATACATTGCACTACTGAATTTTCCTAATTGTAGTATTGTGGTTTTTACAACTTCGCTTTAATGGTCATATCGGATAACTCGACACATTTTTACTTTTCGTTGGGGTGTCGACTTATGCGGACTCGACTTTAGTAATGCAACGGAAATGTTAGTTGCATCTAGTAATAATATTCGAACTTATATTTTTAAGCTTCTAAAAGTCGTTAACATTTTAAACACATTGTCTAATCCGGAAAATTCTTCTTATCCCGAGAAATCCCGCAAATTTCTTAAAAGTTCACTTTTATCTTTTTTGTGTTAAGGTTGAGGAAATTTTCAAATAGGAAGTATAATTAAATCATAAACTGTCAGAATACATTTATATTTATTAATTTTAAGCCCGCTTATTAGTTTTTTAAAAAGTTGCTTGTTACAGCATCTCACAGATTGTCAATAATAAACATGTACAGTCAAACCTGTTTTTATGCGGGGGATAGGGACCGCATTAAAAAAATCGCACGAAACTTCACGAATGGCTGTAAAAAATAGTTTTCGCAACACAATTAAAAAAATATTTTTTTTATGCGGTCAACAGGGACCGCATAAAAAAAGTCTCACATAGAAAATAACTCAAAACTGTACGAAATAGAATTTATTGACAACAGATGTCAGCACTTGACTGCATCGTCTTGTCTATCGTCTGTTTTACATATTTTTGTCCAGGTGGTGTTTTGTTGACTTAAAAAGTAAATTATTTCATTTTTCGCATATTCATGCAATAATATTACTATAATAAGTGCATTTATGCTATAATAAGTTTATTTAGCTATAATAAGTCAACGTGAGACATGACGAATCGCACGAGACTAGTCGCCAACTATACCGCACAAATAAAAAATCGCACAAAAAAACCCGCATAAATTAAAAATTCGCATTAAAAAAATCGCACAAATAAAAATCGCACATAAAAAGAGCGCATAAAAACAGGTTTGACTGTATTTGTGGCAGGACTCTGAAAATTTTTTACTTGTCAGAACCTGTAATATCTGGAATAATTGCGTCGATGCTGTCTTAATTTTTAACCATGCCCAGTAGCTTCAATAACCGCATTATGCCAGGTTGTGCGAATTGGGCAAGGATACGAACGAATACGAAGTCTGCAAGTATGAAGTTTTTCTTCATAAACCCGATTATTAAAGACAAACGAACTGCCGAATTATCGAGCTATAAGCTTGATACCGCTATTAAATAGCCAAGGTAGACAAATCAAGAATACTAGAGAACAAAAGAAGTACTACAAGTCATCTCAAAAACAAACTAAAAATCTTCGAAGCTACCGGAGAAAAAACACGTAACATTTGTCTTTTCTTAAATACATTAAACATGATTCCACCCACATCCATTGAATGGGAAAGGACATTTTCGGTAGCGGGACTTTCCATTAAAATAATAACCAGATTGAGTGATCGGAGTATCGACCGTCTTTGGTTTTCAGTCTTATAAAAATTTACAATAATATTTTGTATCATCTTTTATTTAAAAAACAAAAATTACCTTCTAAGATAGAAGTTTGATTTAAATTCATTTTTCTTTAAATTTTCAACTCAATTCGAAGGCATTTTTTTTTTGTAAGCAATTTCGGGGATACTATAGATTACCACCTGTGGAATTTCGGGACTTTGAGTATACATCTGAACTGAGGGGACCGAGACGAGTCCAACGATATCCTACTTTTGGACTGGAGACGAAAAATAAGAAAGTTATCATAGTTTTTAAGTTATCATACATTTTTAATGTTTTCGTGCAGACGGCACCGTAGTTGCTAGTCCTGCCATCTCGCGGTAAAGTCTGCAAACAAATTTAAAAAAAAATCACTCTGAAAGGCAAGAAATTGCACAAACAGTCGAATGCCACTTCCTTTTTTTTCTTTTGTTCAAGAACTACCGTGAATCAATAACTAGTGACGTTAAACAATCAGCGGCCTGCCGGCGGCTCCCCTCCCGGGGGAGTCCGTCGGAAGCACAAACAGTCGAACACCAGTTCCTTTTTTTCCTTTTGTTCAAGCATCACGACTCCCGATTGCGATAGCGAGACTGAGGAACAGTAGCCCCCGAGGTCGACAAGCGCGAGGGTGTGCAAAAAGGACTTAACTCGAACTGTAGACGATCGGTGTGCTCGTGAATCAACATTTGCCTTTGTTGAAGGTATATATGGCCGACTTGCCAGACTGCCTGTTAGACACTCGATAGGCTTAGCGGAGTGAGCGACGCGACTCCCGATCATCGCGCGATCGCCGAAAAAAGTACGATAACTTTCTTATTTTTGCCTCCGGCCCAAAAGTAGGGTATCGTTGAATTCGTCTCGGTCCTCTGAGTTTAAATATATACCCAAAGTCCCGAAATTCCGTAGGTGGTAATCTATAGTACACCCGCAATGTCCAACAAACTTTAATAAAGATTTTCTATTTGTGAGACTCCAAAAATCGAGTCGAAATTATGGATAATTATAAAGTTCCAAAGTCAGGAAATTTCGGAGAATAAACCGGAACAAGAGCTTGTGTTGGTGATGTAGACCAGACAGGAATGAAACAACATACGTGTTTTAAAACAAACGCGACGCGATGATAAATGACGGAGGGGAATGTCAACCGAGAGAGAGAGAGAGCTTTGTCAGGGTGTTCGCGAACAGGTGTCGAGTCTACACAATCGAGCAAAAGGGGGGGGTTAATGACCAACCAAAACGGACATTTTTTAAGTCGTGAGCCGGAAATTGATAAGGGGTAAACGGCCACAAGAACATTTGGTAAATCGTTTGAGTCCAAAACGTCAGAGAAAAGGGCCATAACGGAGTAAAATACGACTGCAGACTTCAAAAGCTCCGTCAACACCCCTCGGACCTTTCACGACCCGGATCGGTCTTGGTTTTTGCCTTGAGACAAAAGAATGACTAATCGGGATGAGGGAGAGGGAAAACTGGACCAATCAAAAGGATGAAAATCCTATAAAATCCCGAATCGCAAGGTCAAGATGTCCGTTCTCCTCCGGACAAGTGTTGCTTCATAGATACAGAACCTCCCTCCGTCAGCTCGTCAAGCCTCTCCTCCAGAGCAACATACTCTTCGCTATCCATGCCCAGGAGCACACATCTTCTGAAAACGGACCGCATCCGACCACCGACAACCGGAGATCACCACCAAGACGATCTAGATCGCATTGTGTATTAATATTATAATTTTATGTCAAAAATAAACGGTTTTTGTAAGACACATGTCATCTTTGCCTCTGTCACCACCGCCCACATACGATCAGTCATAGGCTTTTCCCGACACGCAATTAACTTATTGCCCCTAAAAGTCAGCAACTTACATATTTGTGAACATTTCTACGTAATTCAAAGGTAATTTTAATATATAATTTACAGAGAATTGTTAATATTATGATTTTGGAGGTTGCAGAACGTATTAAATTACTTTAAAAAATGAAAAATAATTATATCATTCGATTTCAAGATATTTTTTATATTTTAAAAATAATTAATTATATCCCGGAATTTCCTGGGATCCCGGGAAACAGGTCACTTTTTTCCCGAAGTCCTGGGACAAGCAAAAGACCGGGAAATGAGAAACCCTAGTGTAAAACTTATATATAACCGAATTTAACGATTTGTCCGAATTTCTTCAGACAAATCGTTAACATGAGTAAAAAAAACACCATCCTCTCGACATACCCAACGGGTTCCTTTCAATTTCCTTCTTTTTACAAAGCAATTTCAACAATCTAACCTAATCCATTTATTTTCTTACTGGTCAAATTATGGAGGGTAATCATCATGACGAGGAGCGGATCTACATACGGACTAATAGGACTTAAGCCCTGGGTTCCAAGTGTCAAGGGCCCACAAAAATTGAATTATTTTTGTTAATATTATTTCTTTATTTCTTAAATAAGATATAAAGTTTGTAATTCAACACCATTTCATAAATAGATATATTTCAACTCTGATTTTGATGTTATTGAAAATGAATTTTAAACCCCGATTTAAAGAATTGTAATCGAACAAAAAATGGCGGCCATTGGACTTCAATAAGCCCTAGGCCCCGAAAAACTTAGATCCTCTCCTGGCTATCATCCATTCCGCTTTAAAAGTACTGACTGCATTACAAATAGACGCAGCTTTATTGTAAATTATTAGAGTAGCTACTCTGAATTGTGTGGCACATTTGCCTGCGTGACATTCCAGCCATTAACCAACAACTTGTTCATAAAACAGATGCCTAGGTCTAAGGATTCCCACATCAAGTAGTAGTAATTTGTGAATTGTGTGTCCAGATAGCCTCAAAAGAATTATACTATTAGCTCGTACTAATTCCAGTGCACATAAATTTTTTATATGAGTGCTATGGCCATCAAGTAACAAAATTATTTTCTTCTGTTACTGGATAATATATTCAATAGAATGTTGAAGCTACTCTAAGAAGAGTAGCCGTTTATTAATTCTTGTTCTGAAACTTTTATAGGACTACCAAGTGGGTATTATTCCACCCGGTGCATTTCTTTTCGTACACTTTATATTAACTTACTTTGTTGGTTTGTCCTGTCCAGAATCCTGCAAGTCAACTTTCATCTATGTTCAAATTTCAGCTTTCGATGTTGACACTATCGAAATAATGAACAGGAAGTACTATTATCAAAGAGTCACATTTATTTTAAAAAATTTCATGTTTAAAATTGTCTCAGTTAGAAAGTGACTGTAGAATATAATGTGTGACATATTAGTCATAATAAACATTACCAGTTAAATTAGCTAAAGATAATTTATATTATTTTACTTACAGTATATTACAAATCAGAATGTTTAAATATTTCTCACATTTTTCATCAGATGGAAAGTAGTAATGATTTTTCTAAAAATTACATATGAAATCAACATTAAAGGACCTTACGTTAAAGTAATTTAACATTTAACGTAAAGTACAGTGCTTTAATACTTCAAAATGTAGTTGGTTTTCAGAAATTCTGTAATTCAGCGCTTCTCATTAGTTTTTCTTGCCGTGTTTAGAATAAGCGCCACACTTATTCTAAACGAATTTCTGACAATATGGTAATTCACTAGAGCCGATCATTCATTGGTGCAACTACACTATATCTCATCAAATTCAGGCTGATAAACATTTTGAACATCAAAGTATGGGCCAACCAATATCAGCATGTAGCAAACCCTTTTCCTCTGTTCCCAAACAAGCACTTGGCTTTAAGTCTTGCATTGAAAACACAGATATTCTGACAGCAGAAACCTGATGCCTCAAAACTTTTTCTAATTTAATGTAGATTTTAATTTTGTAATGAAACCAATGTTACCAGATACCAGCATTGTGTAAAAGATATACACGGATTGCCGGCACACGTAGTTTCTTGTTTTGGTATCCTATTATCCTATTGCTATAGGATTATAAATAAAATGCAATAGCATCCTATTTACAATCTCTTCAAAGCGGCGAAGTGGAAGTGGATATATGCTGAGTATTTGACGAATCCTTAATCAGTAAATTAATGTATCTTCTTTCTTCGCCCTATCCGGGCATTATTTTTACGAGGAAGTCGGCTGTCTTCGACCCCGTTAATAAAATTTTAAATAATTGGTATTTTAAATGTATTTTGTTTACAATATCATAAATATATTATGAAGTGTTAAGTTTTTATATCTAGTTTATGAAGTGAAATTGTCTGGAATATAGCAATTTGTATAAGGAGTGCCTACTCTTGATGTTAGTATAACCTATCTGATATTTGTATTTTCTAATTCTGATTAATCTTTAAATATTTATTGTGGCAATTTTCTCAATACTATAAACAAACACTATCTTCCTATAAAGAAAATAGAAATAAGGTAATCAGTTAAAATTTTCTTTTTTTGACATTCATTTATCTGCACAGACAGTTTTGGGAAAAACACTATCTAGTTATCTGTCTCCCTACTTGGATACAAATGTATAATTTTTTTAAATTAATGTAGATTTAATTGAAAATATAACTTTCAATATATAAACAGAACATACAAAATCTGAAAATATTTTAATATATATATATGCAGTCCCAATTTATGAAAATTTGTGAAAAATTCATAAAAAACAAAGATAAATAATAAATATGAAAAAAATTGGTGTCAATGTAATTCCAAAAACTTATTCAAGTCAAAAGTGCATAATTCTCTCAACGGATGTCAAGTAATGGCCCTGACAATGGCTATTTTTACACAAAGGTTGCAACTTAATGTGTGTTCTAATTTAATTTTTGATACTTTTTAAACATTTACAATATTTATTATTTATTATGAGTTCACTGGAGATAAACATTTCCTCTGGTTTAGAATTTTAAAAAATTCTAGTATATTTACTTTGAATGTTTTCAAACCCCGTGAAATTATGTTACAGATTGATCCCCGACGACGGACTAAAGAAGACCAAATGCAATTGAAAATAATATTTTTGCTTTCTTTTTTTATTCCAATAATGTAGTTTTTATGATAAGAACAATATAAAAACACAGTATAAATAAATTTGAACTATGAAACTTTATTTTTCTACTCACTGTTTTGTAGTAATCACATCACCACAAAATATCAATAACAGAATACATGTTGGAAATTCCAACTTTCACACTATATGGATAGCCACTGGCAATACACAAAAATTCCTTCAGAATAACTAGTGCCATATATGAAATAGCTTTGCATGACAAATGACATAAGCTATGCCCGACATTTGACTTTATAAAATGTTGGGCTATAATGTTTCCTACATGGAAAAAATTTATAAGAGTTCTGCCAGTAATATGAAATTTCTCAGAAACCACATAACAGGTCGTTATCCAACCAGATCATATTTAACCTTCAGAAAGAAGTTTTAAAAACCAATTCCTCCATGGGACCTTGTCCTTTCTCTATAAAAATCTCCCTCTTGTCACCAAGTTATCTCTAACAGCAATCAAAACAAAACTTTAGCATCTATGCTATTATCACAAATTTCAACAATATGCAAATACATAAAATCAGTGTAATAAAAAAATTATTAAAAATGAATGATTTTGCACTAATTTGACAAGGATATTTTTTAATTACACAGTAATTAATATAATTTTTTTTTTTACTCTTAAGTAGATATTTTTCTTCCTTGTTCTATTTTGAAATTCACTTTGAATTTTGAATTTTTTTATTCATGATCACAACTCTGGAAAATACTTGTTATTTATCTCATGAAAACTCATTACGTAATACATGATTAAAACATGGCCTCCTTCTGGACTAGATAAAAATACTGATCCAGAAAACAAAGGCTACTTTTAAAAACAAATGTACAGTACTTTTCATACCCTTCATTAAAATTATACTTCAAATTTAGTCTTTATGAATAGGAAAAGTGCAATGTGCTCAATGATGATCATATATAATAAATTGTTCAATTTGAACAAAGAGATAATATGTTGATAAACACCAATATAATGAATTTTAAAATTTTTTTTCAATATATTCCATTGGAACTAATTCTGTTTGTACACATGAACTGTATATATATAATTCCCCTAACTTGGATATGAAAAAAATCTACTAAATATTTTTAATCTTCCACATAATTTATATATTCATTTTAACTGTCTATATTAAAAAGTAGACATAACAAATCATGTAAATTCCTTCCGAAATGAAAATAATAATTTAACTTATCTAACTTCAGAGTTACAAATTATTCTCTTAGAAATGGCACCTGTTTAAATCATTATATAATAATATGATTCTCACATATTTACTAGACAATGTTCTCGATGGTCCCATAATATAGTACAAATTCAGATGCTAAGTTTTCAATTTTTTTTCTTTTATCATTAAAGAAAATTCAATGGTTTTTTTTTTGGAAGATGAAAATGTTTAGGATAAAAAATATTTTAATTCTATTTTGTGCTTATGCTCATATATTTTGATTTAAAAGGAATTGAAGTACATGTATTAATAAAATAAAATAAAAATAAAGCATATTATATTGGAATATATTCTTTTGTTTTTTTTTTAAGTAAAATATTCCCAAACAATAACTAAAATATTTAGTTTGGTTTGGTTTTAAAAATATTTAAACTTCCAAAAAAAAGGCCAATAAATTTTCTTTTATGATATGAATATGGAATAAGATACAATTTATGCCTCTAGTTTTTCTGATGAAGAAAAATTGTAGGGGGCTAAATTATATAATCAGTTTATACAAAAATTATATGTACTTTTTCTTGTTGTAATAATTACAATATATATATTTTTATAACAGTAATATATAAATTGAAGAGGACAAGAGGAAGGTTTAAGTGAAGAGGAAGAGACTAGGCACCCATTCACCTTAAACCAGCCTTTAATGGCTGAACATTTCTTCATTAGCAATGCTAATGTCTTGCAAAATCTTTCAATTTGATAATTCTTTACATTAACAAATGTCAGCTTATTGCAGTAACAATCACTATTGGAATTTATGATTAATATATTGTAAATGAACATCATTTTTTTATTCAATCATAATTCTGTAATATATGTGACTAATGATTAATGAAAACTTTCAAATGATTTTCATATAAAAAGTAAACTTCACATCTCTTTAGAACATAATATTCCATCAACATCTGAAAAGAAATGAATATTAAATTAAAATCATTTAGTTTAATACAAAAAAAATAAATGAAAAAATTGTGAGAACTGATTGATAAATAAGGTCTTCTGCAGCATTGTGCAAAATTTAGGGTCATGCGATCAGTACCACTTGGTGGCAATGAATATCTAGTTTGTGTGTACTTAGTTTATTGTGTTGTGTTGTTGTGTAAGTCAAATTTAAAGATGAATGCATCATCCTCATTCCATCTAAAAAAACAATCAGTGATTAAAGTTTTTATTATTAGAAGATTACAAGCGAAGCAGGAAAACAATCAATAAACTATAGTATTTTCTAAAAGTATGTCGAAAAGTTTAAGTAGCTAATTTAGTAAGGATATTTCAGAAAAGTATGTGAAACTTCTGAGAACTTGTTATAGACTCGCAGAGAAGACCAAAAAAACCATTTGTCTTGAATTATGATAAAAAGATTGCACTGTAATAAAGAAAGATGTTACAGATTATTCCATACCTCTTTGCAGCTCATATCTGGTACCACCAAAATTAAAGATGGTGTTGAAAGGTCAATGCTTTTCATTAGATACCAAAGTTCAAGCTGCTCTATGAGAATGAATAAAGGAAAAACTTTCCACTTTTTCCATGCAGGAAATGCAAAAATGAATTGAATGTGTGAAATGTCACTCTAAATAACTTTTCAAAACGGGTCTTATTATTCAATCTCTTCTCAAACTAATTTTAGAAATGGAGACCTTATTTATCAGTCAACACTTTATACATAAGTTAAACTTTTCTTTAAATAAAATAATTTTTCAACATGCAATGAGTCAGTTAAATTGATATAGGCCTCACATGCAAAATACTACTCAGAAAATTAAATAGAGTTATCAATACCTATACAGTAAAACACAACCCTTTCCAATAATGTCTGAAAAATGTTTGGACATTACACAGAGAAAGATTAATAATTTTAATAAATATGTAGTAATTTGATATATTATTAAATAAGTCAGAAAAACTAAGTGACTTATTAAATAATAAAAATAATGCCTGTTATCTAATATTTGTTTGCCCACATTGATGTTATCAGATATATGAAGAGGAATTAATACGTAAAAGGGATGAATTACTAGAATCTTTAAAGAAATAGTTTTTCTTTAAAGATACAAAATACATTTAACCAAAATAATTAATTAAATAATGTTTGCAAGAATTAGTGGAGTGCAGACTTCTGAAACATAAAAAAAAGTAAAAGAATAACATAGAATACACACTTTTTAAAAAAAGAAAAGCTATAAATTTTGTCAACACTATATTTTTTCCATAAATATGATGGAAGAATTAGTGCAATCTTTTTGCCTACACCATGTAGAGTTGCTTCAAAATATATTATTCTTTAGTCCTAACTAAAGCAATTTATTATATAAACTTACTGTAATTTGATCAAATAATACATAAAAATAATTATAAAATTATTAATTTAATCATTTCAAAACTGTTTGTATTCACTTAAAAAACATCTGAATGTACATGTTCCATGTGATCAAAGATCATTCTATAATTATTTTAGAGGATAAAGCTTATATTAAATTGCTGAAATCTATGGTAAAACAGTTCTTTCAATAGTTCTGTTAATTGAAAAATATTTTTTTTGGTTTTATTACTTTATCAAGATAATTAGTCGCAGTTTAATAATATTTTCCTCTAATATGCTGTCAATACCCATATTATTCAAATTTCTATCTAATTTATACTAGAAACATATTTCATTATAAAGAATTTTTAGATATAGGTTTAAAATAACATCACTTAATTTTATAGCTTTAATTCAAAATGAATAAATAAAACAATACTAAAATCATCAGTTGATTTGAATATTGCATACTCTTTATTCTTAAAAATAACTTTATCCATTTGATGTTTTTATATTCCTTTATACTCTCTTCTTCATGCAAACAAACACTAATGTCTATTTCTATAAATAAATACTGCTTATATACTCGTTAAAACTTTTAATACAAATTACTTAAAACTTAACCTGTCATTAAAATAACCAAGCATTATAATTTAAAATTATCAAAACAATTTAAAATTTTCCTTACAATTATAATATTAGAATTAAAAATCATTAAATTTCATTAAAAAAAAAAAGAAAAATGCAATCTATACTAATATTATAAAGAGGTAAGTGTTTTGGTTGTAACGGGTAATCTCCGAAACTACTCATCCGATTTCAAAAATTCTTTCACCAATATTTTGAATGGACCTTCAGGGTGGACATAGTATATTATTCCGTTAAACATTCGTATAAATTAAAAAAAGATATCATATAGGATTAAGGCTTTTATGTCCAACAGATGGCGCTAACTCCACGAGTACGACAACCTAAGTTTGCTTTTCTGTGAGGATGAACTAAAGCAGATCATCTATCTATCTATATAAATAAAAAATGTAATGTTTGTTTGTTTCTACCGATTCCTTTAAAATTTTGACACAACATTGCATTTGAATACGCATCTGTTTTTATGTAATATACGAGTCGAAATTCCCCCCACTGGGGGGAGATGGACAGGATTAAGGCTTACTGTGAAGAACTCGGCTTCTACTTATACTATTTTAGATGCGGTTTTTTGCATTTTTGATTGTGTCAACAGAATATACACTAAAAAGGAATTTTTTTGAAATTCCCCCCATGGGGGAAGTGTTATACATTTATAATAGATACATTTTGAGCCACAACAACAAGTGGGCAGGTCTGCTAGTTTGCAATAAAATAATGATTTATATTCTAATACCTTACAACAGAATTATGTTGTGATGCAAGTACAGATAAAAAGATAATTGGAATTATCTAATCTATTATAATCATTTTTCTCAGTGTTGGAAAGTAATATTTGAACAACATATATTTAGACTGTCTCTAATTATTCATTCTAATTAACAGTATTTTAATACAGTAATACCTGAGTTATGTAACATGCAACTTATGTAATTTCACAGTTATGTAAAATGTAAATCTCAAAAATTGAAAAAAAAAAAAAATCTGAGTAGAGTAACATGTAATTTTACAAAGAATTATTCTATTTCAAACATTCTCTCTCTCTCTCTCCCTTTCACACTGTACCAATTTATTGCTCTGCTAATCCTTCACTTTTCAATCTAATTGTAAGCACATAAACAAGCGTACCGGGCACAAGATCTTTCTCAGTGAAGGTCAAGCAGCAAAACCAAAGCACATCTTCATTGCTTGTTTTTTTTATTGATATGTGTATTGTTTCACATCATTAGTGTAGTTTGCCTCGAGTGATTTGTTTAATACATAACCTGTTTACCATTGCTACATTTACATAGTGTTTGTTGTTTATTTACAGTACTGTACCATTAAAATGCAACTGAAACAACAAACCAAATTCAACAAAAAAATAATAAATAATATATGTACAGTACACATAAAATAATAAATACAGTATTGAATTATTAATTATGTAGTTACACTTAAGCAATTTACAAATTCAAGTTACATAAAGGTCTATGGTCCACATTACTTACGTAACTCAGGGTATTAATGTACTGTACAAACAAATTTTAATATTCCTGTAAATCTAGCTAATTTTATAAAATCTGTAAGAATTTATACGTTAAATTATTTAATCATTAATTAAAAGTTAATAATAGTTAAAAATGGATAATTAAATTTCAAAAAATATAATAAATAAATAACCACCTTCATCATCTATTTGCTCATCTCCCCAAGTTTCTTCTTCTTGTTCTAACTCTTGAAGCCATCTTTGTTCAATTTCTCTCATTTCTTCACCAACTTGCATTTCATAATCATCCTGAATATTTATAAAACAAACAAATTTTGTATTAAGAATTCATTATTACAAATTTCAAAATATTACATTATTTCACTTCAATGAAAATTAAATATATTTATAAGTAAAGTATATTTTTACTTAAATTCACCACACTGCACCTTTTGTGTTGCCGAGAAAGTTTTATTGAAAAAAACTAACGTTATTTTCAGTTATTTTCTTGATCCTTTTTTCTGTTGTTGATATTTTGAATTTTTAAACAAATGTATTTTTTTTAATGGAACGCCAATGTTCCGTTTCACACGTTTCAAAAATTCTTTCATCAGTATTTTGAATGGACCTAGGATGGCCTATTGAGTAGGTCAAAAACATTAGTTTTTTCAATAAAACTTTCTCAGCAACACAAACGGTGCAGTGTGGTGAATTGAATTAATTATTTGCTGAGCGTGTATCTGTTTTATTTTTTACTTAAATTTAATATTTTTCAAATATGAGGGGTGATCAGAAAAAAGTTTCCCTAATTTATCTACAGAAGACAAGGTTCCACTGCTGTAAACTGACAACGTGATCTCAAAGTGACAACAGTTCTTTATTTTTGGACTGCAATTTAAAAAAATGTAGACCTATAAATTCCCACTGTTGTTTGCCTGTTGTCTGTCCTTCCATAATGTTGAAAACAGTGTTAGATAGATGAAAGTTAAGACCAGATATGGAAAGCTTAGGAGCAGATGTCAATTAGCTATATACAAATTTCCACACTTTAGGCCAGAAGTCATGTTATTTCAATTCAAAAATTTTCTCTTGAACAGAGTTAGATACATGACCAACATGACTTCATTATTAACAGGAAAAGCAGGGACAAGACACTAATAAACTTAAGTGCATTGTGATGAAAAAGTGCAGCCTGGAATAGTGACAATGTCACAATAAATAATTGCTCATTCTGTATAGTTCCCATTATGATTTAGATATTTGTCACAGTATGGAATAAGTTTTTCCATCCTTAATACTTAGAAGTCGAAGTCTTGCTATCATAGCCATGTTCTTGCAGTGCACTTGCACTCATTGTTGCACATAAAGAAATGAGTGGCCGTGTGCTCCTTTATGGCAAGGAACAGATGAAAACCATTAGGTGCCAAATTGGGGATGTAAGGTGAATACTTGAAAATCATCCAATAGAAGCTGTGCAGCAAGTCCTATGCTCAATGCAATGTGAGGTTGAGTGTGTTGTGGAGAAAAATCACACTGTCTGTCAAACTGTTTCTTTCTGACATTTTCTCAGTTTCTTCAGGGTTGCACAATATGTCTTCAACATGATATCACTTCTCCAAGCAGGCCACCATTTTGAACTGCTACTGCATATAACTGAAACATCATGTTATCCATTGTTCCATTCAACAACTAGGTATCTTAGAAACAACATGTGTCAATAGTACTTAGAACAGTAGATTTTTTTCATGCAGGAAAACTTTTTCTGATTGCTCCTCACATATATCAAATATAAAATGATTCATATGAAGAATTTTAATTTCCTTCAAATAATGCACAGGTTATCTTGCTTGAAAACCAATTTTAATATGAAGCAGACTATGCATCACTTTGGGTTATCTGTCAATTTTAAATTGCAATTACAAACTTATTCAACAGCTTTTCCTTCGTCTAAACTTACAAAGAGCATCTTTAAAGAAAATGTAAAAAATCTTTTTCATGCATACACATTCATCTCAATTGTGATTTTTCCAGAAACCATCAAAGATACATATATAGGATGATTCTAAATATTTGCAAAAAACTTCAGGAGTTGATTCTTTGATTAATTTCAATCATAAAAACACATATGAACATACGTTCAAAACAGCATAATTATAATAACTGTTGAAAATGACAACTACCAACTTTAATACAGGATGCTATCCTCTGCTTCATTGATTGGTGCACACATTCACAAATACCAGGGGTGTGTCAAAATATTTCAAAGAATGCAACAATGTGATTCCTTAATTTGTCTTTTGAAATTGACACACAAATTATTTTAATGTACATTATGATCGTTTTATTCATACTTATACAGTATAACATCATTTTAATACAGCTGTTCTGTTATTAATATAGTAAAACCTGTGAATTTGGACACCTCCATATATTGAACACTTTCACATGGAACTGGACAAATCCCTATACTTTTACATGTATATGATACTCTATTTCTTGGACACCTCTCTACCTTGAATTTTGGATACTTTTTTGTAATTTAACTAGGATATTTTCAGAAATTTGTGTCTAAGTTTTAACTGTTGAGTCATCCTAAACAGATGTCCTGTTTAATCTTATCAGTTAAAAGTTAAGGAAACTTATGACAAACAACTTTTTTATGGTATTTGAGGAGATTTTCCACATTACTAACAACCAATAGCCTCAGACATCATTTCTTTCTAAAGACTAGAGTTGTCATATTTGAATACTTTGTGTCCAATTGGCTACTTCAGCACCCAAAAATTTTGCTGACAATTGACTATAAATTTGGCTAATTTTTTAGTTTGAGAAAAAAATTCATGGCTTTTGTTCACCACTAGTTGGCATTCATTGTTTTAAATCCGATCCGTGTTTTAACATATTCTTGAACCTACATCAGCCATTAAGTGTAAATTGTATACAATTTTTTTTTTCTTTTTTGTCTCTGACCTATGGGCACTAATAGGATCTTTCTTCAAGCCTACGGTAGGTCAGCCACGCCCACAACAGGGTAACTAGCTGGTGAGGGACAGATATCTAAAATGGATTACTCCCCAAAAGAATCCTTCAGATTTGGATCCTTCAGAGTTTTAGGCTGATGGCTTATTTTAACTTAGCCATCTGACCTTCATGTGTCTTTACCCACCAGTGACCATATGGATAAAATCATGAACATTTGGCCAACTGGTCACGAGTTCGCTCCTCACAAAAGCACTAGCTTATGACATTTCCTGGATTTTCTTCACATGCCTAACATACAAATAGGGGACAATTTCCTACAGAAGGTCTTCTTGAGAGGCATCCCCCTTAACATATTGCCCATGTTGCATTGCCATATCCCTTTAAATCAATCATGTGACTATTAGTCATTCTCAAAAGTACATTATACTCATTTAAAAAAGCATTAAAACTGAAGTAAATAAATGATTTAAAAGAGTGTTAAAGCTGAAACAAGATTAAATGATTGTGTTCATGATTTAAAATGTTAATACCTGAAGAAAACTCAATAAGCTCAAATGTTATTCACTCAACACACACACATTTTGCTTGATACATCTCAGAACAGGGACACTATCCTGTAAAGCCAGTTTAATTTCCATGCTTTCAAGATAAAAACAACTCACTCTATATCTTGGATACCTGTATAAATTGGGATACATTCTTATAAAATCAAAGATGTCAAACATAAAGAGGTATTACTGTATATTTTTTAAAATACAATTGATTTCAGTGGCTTATCCAGGATCTGTACTAGAGGGGGGCAACTCGTATTAGTTTCGAGAAAGTGGGGAGGAAGAGTGAGATTTCATAACAGATTGTTCTAGTCTAGTCACAATATTCATTATTCAAACTGATACTAAATTGATACGTCTATGCTGTGTGTCTGTGTATCAATTACTAGACTTTAATTTTTCTTCTTGAGAGAGGCAGCTACCCCTCCCTGGGTACACCCTTGATTGATTTCACAAACTTTTGGCAATAACAGACACCTCTTCCCCAATTAGTCCATTAGATCAAGGTTGTACTATGGCCGTCAGCCATATTATAATTTGTATATAGTTTATAATCCCTTTATTTCATTTTTATCTTCTTATTTCCTGTCTATTGTCTTCAAGAACTTTCTATATCAACCGTTACTGCTGGAGGGGAGGATTACTCCTTCTAAGAACCAAGGGTTAAACAAAGAAGAGGGTATTAAGACTTCCATGAATTTGGGGAGAGAGACAAAAGAAAGGAAGGCTTGAAGCAAGGAGAGAGGAGAGCGATGAACACTTTTTTGGCTGGACTTCGAAAGGAATGGAGGTGCAAGGAAGTGATCTAGACTCTGAAGAGAGGAAGGAAGAAGACTGCAAGACCGTCAAGGCCAGAGAAATATAGGCACAAGGAACTAGAGAACGCCAAGAGAAACGGAGAACATCTAGGATGAACAGCCAAATAAAGAAGGAGGATAAAAGACCACTATTGTGAAAGGGCACTTCCTCAAGGATATCGATCGATCAACGTGAACCCAGGTACTTTCTATCTATTTCTATATACTTTCTATCTTTCCTAAGTCTATCCATATCCCTATTATATTACTTTTAAGGTAGTTATAAGTTTAGTTTTTAAGTCGGTTATAAAGGTTTTATGTTACGCACGCATGTATTATTGCTTGTACGCGAATAAGTGGCGACCCCTTTCCCAGTGAGGATGCCAGTGGCGTGCCGTCATTGGAAGCGATGGAAGTGCCGATTCCACCTTCCAATGATTTTCCCTTGAATTTTATAAAATATAAATTTTCATATTTTAACGTACTTTGAATTAATTAAAATGAATATTTTATTATAACTGCATTATGTATCTTTTACAAATTTCTATACTACATGTGAAAAAAAAACGATAAGATTGCTATTGTATAGTCGAATAATTCGGTGGCGGAAGGAATGTCGAAACCGGGTCAGTCTCCAATCAGCCAGATTATATAGGCATTAGCACATGCGGTTTACAGTGCACCAACCTCACCCAGTTTAGCTGGTAGAAGCGACACACTCGTAAAGAGTACAGCTTTATATCCCGGAGCGGTTGTGGGCTGTTATCCGCCTGTCTGTCAACTTCCAAGCAGCCAGATTATAGGCATTGGCGCATGCGCTTTACATAGCACAAACGTCACAGTTTAGCTGGTAGAAGCGACACACGCGTAAAGAGTACGCGACTTTATATCCCGGAGCGGTTGTGGGCTGTTAGCCGCCTGCTAGATATTCGGCCACCCTCGCCCGATTATGTGAATAACGAGGAGACTAGATCAACAACGGGCAACCCGCGGGCCAGCTACGGCTGGCGAAAAGTTTCTATCCGGCCCGCGAGATCTTTAATAGATTATTAAATTGGAAAAATAACTAATTAATAGTTATTTTTCCAATTCTTTGTAATTTTCGAAAACGATAAGAGAAATAAATGTAGTAATTAACTTTTTATTTATTTATTTCATATTTGCAGACTAAAAAAATTACGAGTCACAAGAAGGCGTCAATTAACTACTACGGCGCGGAAAAAAACGTAAAATTTATTCTGGCCCATGTTATAAAAAGGGTTGCCCACCCTAGACTAGATTTATAACAACCCAACTGATAGGAGTTTACTGGCACGTTTTTATGATAGTTCTGTATAGTTGACAGGAGTTTAAAAAAACTCCATTAAAATATTTGATATATTTATTCTGCGTTTATTCCGCTCTCCCATCTTATATTACTTACGGATTTCAATGTTAAACCGGTGATATTACGATTTAGTATGTCCCATCTGTAAGGGGATGCAGAAAAAACGTGTACAATTCTAGTACAGTGTTAAAAATTAACTGTTACTTTGGCAGCATCATTTACAACCAAATTTAATGAATGAGACGTACAGTACATACAATGGTACAAAAAAAAGCTCTAGAATTTATTTTCTTTAAATTTACGATTTATATATCCGTTGTCATAAAAATTTGTCTTTCCACTGTTTTCCCAAGACTACAGATATTTAGGTACAAAGTAACTGGTTTCGACTTATTTCTACTTAAGAAGTGACTAAATAATTAAGAGATTAGGGAATGGGGACATAAATAAAATCCTGTTGAAAGAGCCAGAATTTTACTTTAACAAAAGCTTAACAGAACCAATCACTCGCTCAGTACAGTGGGAAACTGATTTCCGTGTACACCTGGTATTAAAACGAATTAGTTAGAAAACGAATGACTATTAAGTTTAACATAGTTAGATTTTTACAGCTACGGTGAGAAACGTTTAAAATTTACAACAGCCCTGTGGCGTCCTTTGAGATATACTAGTGATGCGACAAAAGAGGCATTTGACATTGACCGGTATCGGCACCCTCGGGATTTGGCACGCACACACTCACTACACACCTACCTGGACCGTCACTAGTTCCATCCATTAGCTACTCGTATCAAGATATTTGACTAAGTGGATTGTTTTAAGATTTAAAAAGTAAAGAATATTTTATGTTATTTTTATGTACGTTTCTTTACAAAGCTATATTTTAATTATAATTTTCTTTAAAAGTATATTAATACAATCGAACAATACATTGTACCAGGTATGTATATCCACCGCACATTTTATTTCACCGAGTAAGTTTTTATAATTTATTTTTAATTTTAGCCCTTATATCGTGGCTAGCGATTCAGAATGTAATTGTGATATTAAAAATACATTTAGAGAAGTCTACAGTTTTTACTGGCTTATCGAACAAATGAATACGAATGGACCCTAGACCAGTAATTCTTAACAGGGGGGCCGCGGCTCCTGGGGGTCCATAAGAAGTTTGCCGGGGGCCGCCAAATTATGCAAAATTTCCTTCAAAATATAATAAAAAGAAAATTGATGTATAATCCGAATATCGTATTGAAAAGTGAAATAAGAAAGATAAAGTTTTTCTATTTAGTTTTTATTTATTTATTTTGTATTTCTTCCTACATACAACTTTGTTAGTACAGAAGAAATAAATGTAAATATGCTACTTACACCACAGTATTTACTTCTTTTATTCCAAAGCAATTTTAAGAAACTATTAATGCTTGGAATTTTAAAAATAATTAGGAAAAATAGTAGGCTTTGAAAATTTAAATATTTTTGCAAAAGATATGCAAAATCCTTACGACAAGTGGGCGTTTTAGTCTTAGTTTAGTTTTAGCATCGACATTGGATCGATTTATCGACATGTTTCTTATTTTATTTTCTGTTAAAAATTAATGAGTTTTCATGTTTAATTGTGAAGTTTGAATGTTATTTAAATAGATAATGAAATAATAAAGTTATGATTTACATTTATTATATAAAAAATAAAGCAATAATAAAAAATCAATTTATTATAGATAAATTATCAAATTATCAAATATAAATTATTATTAAAAAATGGGGGTCACAAAAAAATTATGAAATATTTGGTGGGCCGCGAGTATAAAAAGGTTAAGAACCACTGCCCTAGACCATCACTGACGCGCAATTAACTGATTGCCCCTGGAAGTCGGCTTCTTACAGAAACACAGCTTCCCTGTCATCAAATGTCACAGCACGCCACTGGAGGATGCTAAGGTAAAACTCTGTCAAGTTGGGATCAATTGTAATAAAACAATAAAAATGACTGAGAGCAATAAACAATAAGAACCGTGTTCCGAGAGCAATAAAGGAATATTCAATTGTATACATATGTCTTTGTGTTCCTATTTGTAACGTTTATTCGTGGACTTACAAATCTCTCGATATAAAAAACCACAGTACTGTATACTGAAAGTTTTCCTGATGGTGGGTATATGCATTTTGAATGTCTTTGTATGTTTTCTGTAATTAATATAAATACGATAAAGTCAAATAAAAAAAAATAAATTGTTTACTGCTGTGAAATAACCAATTGTAAGATGTATTAGAAAATCCATGCTTTATAAAACAATGGAAGGAAATGCTTAATCATTATCTTACTCATTAAAAGTGTTTTATTTGCCATCTGTTAAATAATATAGGAAGAAAAAATAATATAATAAAATACTTATTATTGAGGAAATTTTTTAAAAAAGTTTTTATATTTTAACAAAAATATTTTTATTGTTTCATGAAATGTATATAATAATTATGTATGATTATTATAAAATGTAAATACCTCTTCTTTAATAAGTGGTTTGTTTTCTAATGTTTGTGATGGCCATGGACCAATTGATGTAGGAACAGAAGATCTTCCTTCTGAAGAGCCCTTTAATTTTTCAGACTATTAGAAAAATAATATAAATACTTGTTATAAATAAACTTAAGAATAATAATTTTAATGCAAAAATTTCTCTAAAATTTTTTTCTATCATTACTATTTTATTAAACTTGTATTTACAGTAGAGAATCGTTAATCTGAACCCCAGTAATCGGAATCGCCAATAATCGGAACGATTTTCAGTCAGACTGTGTCGTGCTGAATCGAATGTTTTTGATACTAGATTTACTTCTAAAGTATAATTTTCATGTTTTTATATTCTTCAATATATTTATTTTGTTTGTATAAAATGAAGAAATAATTTTTAACGATACGATAGCCTTGATTATTATTATAAAAATTTTCGTTAAGCTTAAAATCGACAAAAATTCAACACGAAGTGACACGCAACGAGAGAAAAATTTGAACATCGGACAGGTTAATATATTTTTTCGTACATAATTGGTAATCCGAACAAATCACTAATCTGAACAACCCCAGTCCCCAATTGATTCCGATTAACGACTCTCTACTGTATTTATATTTAGTCATAAGTATATTACAATACAAAACATAACTATATTTGACTACTCTATAATTATTCACCATTTTTTATATTAAATGAGTTTTTATACTTTCATCTATATTTATTAAATACTACAGAAAATTAAATTCAATTCATTAAAAAAATAAAACTAAAGTTTTTAAATAGAATATATTGTCATCATGCAATTCTTAAATTATAGCTCGTCCCAAATGTTCAGATAAAATGCAAGTTTCATCACCGGTAACAATTTTGTTTAGGAAATCATTACCCTCTTCACTGTATCAGGTAAGAAATGTCAAAGCACTTCCAAGTCGCTTCGTTTTGTGGACATCCGTAAGTATTTTGGGGACCCAACGGGAACACAATTTGCGATAATTTAAGCAATTTGTGACAATCTCATGCAAAACAGTTTTTTGAAATTTGTGGAAACTCATCACAAAGCAATCTTATTGTGAACCGTCTGATTTCACGAATTTTCTCATTCACTTTTGCAACCAAACCATCATTGACAACAGAAGGCCGCCCACTCCGTGCTTCATCATGAACATTGATGCGTCCATCATTGAATTGTCAAACCCACTTTCTCACCATTCCATCACTCATTACATTTTCACCATAAATCTCTACAAGTTGACAACAAATTTCAACTGGCTTAACATTCTTTGTGTTCAAAAATCGTATTACAGAACGCACTTCACAGTCTGCGGGATTGGCAATCGTCTTAAACATTTTGAATGCTCACTAACACGCGGAAAAACAACACAATCTGGCTGTAACGGCATCACTGGACTGACAATCAATCAGAAACACATATGCACAGGCCCTGAACTGCGATACTACCGCTGCGGTGATGGTAAAACAAAACGGTACTTACTTTCCGGACACGCCTCGTACTTGCACTATTTAATGTTATCAGTCAATCAGTATAAGTAAGTTTCAATGTGATTACAATAAACAAATTTCTCTCCAAGGTGGAAGTTATATATATTTTTATAGTTTACAAATATAATACTGTTTTATGAAAATCAGTGTTTTTTATTGATTTTGAAAACTTTTAACTTTATTTATTACCATTATTTTATCTAATTACTTTTCAACTAAAGAAAACATTCTTATATAAGCATAAATTACAGGAATTACTGTTGTCAATGTCTAAAACTTGTTTGGTGGAGTTGTTTTATGATTTAATATTTAATTGATATCAACATATAATAAAATAAATTATTATTTTATGTGAAAAAAATTTTTCATAGAAATTATCTTGACTGTCAAGATGTTAGTATATACTTGCTGACTAAATGTTAGCATATGCATTTGTATTTGCATTTCACCCGTTTATAATATGTTTGAGAAAACTGCAACATGCAAAAAATTAAATAAAAATCTTCCAAAAAAAGGCAATTAAATTGAAAATTTACCTTTGTGATTATGCGTTCTCTCTCTTTTATTGTTTTTTCAACAACCCAAAGTTCTTCCTATAATAATAATAAACAACAATATAAATTAAAATTATTCATTTATGAAAAAACAGCTTGATAACTGAGAACCTTTATGAAATTTAAACTAATACAGATCATTCCTACCACCAAATTATAATAGGAATGAGAGCAGAACTGGAATATATTTGAAGTACATTGAAGCTGAATAACAAACTTTTTAGTGAATCATCAGAAAGACCAATCATGAATACTTTTCTACATTATTATTATAATGTTTAAAAGGTTAATCATACCATTTAATTTGTTCCATGGTTGATCATTTGGTTTTCATTTCAAATAATTGTTGCAATGTCGTCTTCTAGGCACTTCTTTATTTGTATGAAAATATATTCTGAAACTAATATCAAGCAACTATGAAGAGACATGTTTAAAACATTCTTGATTCCATATTTATAAATTTCTTTTCTTGACAATGCCCAATTTGAATTAAGCATTTAAAAAAAATGCTTAATTCAAATTTTGAAAATTGCTTATTTCAAAATGTTGGTGAAATTTTGGAAGAAAAATGATAGTTGCAAAAATATTATATATAATTTACACTTATATAAAGCATCATAAAAATAACTTTATATAAAATTAACATACACATACTATTCTTTGGCTAATGCGAAATTATTATTATTTAATAAAACTATGAAAAGATTTTAAACACTTCTTTCAAATCAGAGTAAGTAAAATCATATAACTGATTTAAAAAATTATGAATTATTTATAATAAAGATATACCATTTATCTAACATATTTATCTGTTGATCGTCTTTATAGAGCATGTACAGTACAAAAATAATTACCTACAACAAAGAATTATATATTTTATAGGCCTTAAATGAAAACAACTAAGTAAGTTACAAAAAAATTAAATCTAATAGCAGTTTCTTTACATTTAATTAATACAATATTTAGATGTCCAAATGGAAACATGGCTTTAGCTACAGAAAATATAATATTGTATAAATATATAACTAGTTATTCTATATTTTAAAGAACTATAAAAATGTTCATAATTGATGAAATAGTTCCACAAATGACAAAGCCCTTTTTACAAACTATTTCATCGATTATGAACATTTTTATAGTTCTTTAAAAATTTGTTTTAAAATATGATAAAGTCAATTTTACAAATTTTTTACAATTTTTTTAATTTTAATAGTTATTCTATATTTAATCAAATATTTTTTTTTTATCTACATCAAGAATTTGAGGTGTCATTCAAAAATTAACTATAAAAAGAAAAACAAAACCAGAAATGAAATTGTATGTGTATTATAGGCAACATTTAATAAAATTTGATAATTATCTAATTGGGAAAAATATCACATTACTTAATATTTGATCTGTTGTACATAACATAATATGCAGAAAGTCATGCATTACATTATGATTTTTCAGATCATATAAAATCGCACTGATTGTTAATTGAGTACCAGATAAATGGGGTTCTACTGTATTGTCAAATACAGTAGAACCCCATTTATCTGGTACTCAATTAACAGTGTACTTGGTTATCCAGGATCAGACAGAAGAAAGAAAATGCAACTTGTAATGGGTGTCTGGAAAAATCCAAACAAATTTGTGTAATTAGATTTTGCCTTGAAAAAGAGGAAACTCCATGAACTAAATAGTCATTTATAAAGTCCCTATTGTTAAACATGGTCAATTCAACTTCAGGCATGCAATGCAACTTTCTATACAAGACTTTGGTTCATATTTTTCAGATAGTACTTTATGTAATTGATCATCCAATCTCTGTTTTTTGTCTTTCATCTCTTCTCATAAATGGTAGCCTTAAGAATTGCTCAAAAATCTTTAATTGGACTAATTTCTGGTATGTTTGAGGGTTATCCTTTTTGATGAAGAGGATGTTTTCTTGTTGCAGGTAATCCAGTATGATTATGGAAAGTGGAAACTTGCTTGATCTGGCCAGAATACACATTCTGCTTGAGAATAGTTCTTTCAAATGTAAGAAATCAAGTGGTGTATACATTCATTTAAGTATCACTAGGAATTGATAGCAAAAAACTTAATTTTCTGATTAGGCCTTAACTCAATCCTTTTGATCTCATTTGCAATCTAAACTAACACTTTCCCTCAAATTTCTTTTTCTTGGAAACTTTACATTGACAGGTATAAAAGAGATATCACTAGTATAAAATCCACCATTGACATTAATCATCAAGTGCAAGAGAGTGGAGTAAGATTCATCACTCAAAATAAAGGGCCTTTGCAAAAACCTCCACACTTTATCTTGCCAATGATCTTTGTATATCCCTTCTGTCTGGAATTATCTGCATCTTTCAATATTTAATGTTTTTGTTTTCAAATGGAGCCAGCTTCATGGAGTCAACTACAGGATATTTTCAGTTTTGGGGCTACAAATCAAATTGAAATCTTGTAACTGTCTTCAAAGGTTCTCTTCAATCCTCCCAACTTTGCTTTTGTTAGAATTTTTGCTTTTCTACAAGACCCCTTTCATCTATATGGTGGTAATTCACTCTCAAAACATTGGAAATGCAATAAATAGTCCATTTTGATACTTTTTCCTAATGTTTTATTTTAATGTGTAAAAGTTATATCCTCTTCAGTGTAAAACATCATCTTCCATTGTTATTTTGAAAGTAGTAGAAAATTGAATGTAGAAAAAGATTCTAGAATGTTCTACAGTATTCCATGTGCTTTGAAATTGTAGCATGTATAGCATAATTAAAAATTATTGGTTGTTAGCAACATCCTGAGTTATATTTTGTGTGGATTTTTCCCAGACACTCATTAACTCAAAATGCCACTAATTTCTTGACTATGATACCACAATAAGGAAAGAGTTAAGATAAAACTGCCAACCAGGATTTTCTAACAAAAGACAGATGTGAAGGTTACGTCTGCAAACACTTATGAAATCCGCAAATATGCGAAAAAATTGTAACATGAATTTTTTTCAAAAGATATTTAAACATCCACCGATAGAAAAACTATTGAATAGTTTCGGATCAGAGGTCACCCCAATTGTCAGTGATCTGACGGGAAAGTTGACACATAAGTGTCAGAAAATGCATTGTCATCGTCAACATGGACAATCCTGTGATCGCTTTCCCACGACAATCGAATAAAAGCTTCAGCCCCCGGAAGCTCAGGGCGATACAAAGGAAGTTATACTTGATAGAGTGATACATTTGTTTCCCAGCTCAACAAAAGAAGACTCCGGTAGAAGATAGTCACGGCTTCGAACTTCCATACAGCTTGCCATATCATCTAAGACTATGATTCCAACAAACTGATTGACACATACAGTTCATTTCCACATAGAGGTATTTTGTTAGCGAATTGTGAACTTTCTCTCCAGCAACAGGAATAGGCTTAGCCTAGAGTAGCCCTTTAAATATATATATATTCAGTATTTTAATTGCATTTAACCAAGATTAGCTTTGTAGACTTTTTGTATATTAACTTTAGACATTAATAAATGCTTAGTTAAATGCTTAGTTATTTTATTTAACCTGTCTCCTTGTCACTCCCAACCACCTGTCGACTTGCTCAACCTCCCTCACCATTCAATAAAAAGCCATCCGAAACACAAAGTGGGCAAGTTTTACCAACTCAACATGTAAGTGGCAATTAGGGTATTGATCCTAAGCCCTCATATTCTCACACACTCATTCTTCTTAAACTCCCACAGGTAACAAACAAGCAGACCTACTACTGTTAAAACCCAATACAGCAGCAGCAAAATTATGCATTCATCCTTGGTCTAAGAGTTGATTCTGATGACTATCATTCATCCTGTTTTTAACATTTGTTCTACTGCTTTTCTTGAACAGGATGTATAGTGCCAACTTATCACTTCTGGATTCAGTTACATGATGACCACTTTGAAGTTAGTAAGGCATGTTGCAGAAGTCAGTCCCAGTTGAATATAATCATCAAAATGTCAGAATCCAGTGTGAGAGTAAAAAGAAAAAGAACTGTTTTGACAATTGCTCAGAAAATACAGTTTATTGAACAGATCAGAAAACATGAATCATTAGCTAAACTTGCATCAAAGTTTAACATGGAAATAAAATGTGAGAGATATCATCTGCAACAAAACTAAATTGTACAAATTTGTCACTTCATCAAGCACTTTTAATAGAACAGGACAGAAATCCATAAAGGGTTCAAAACTTAACAACTTGGATATGGCAAGTTTTGAGTGGTTTAAGCAAAAGCCTATAAACCAGTGATTCTCAACCTTTTTTCATCACAGTACACTTTTAATAATTAAAAAATTTGGCGGCACACACAGTTACTTCGGTAAGTACAGCAGGACGTCATAACAGTGATTTTTAAACGCAGTTGGTTATTTAGGTCACATTGTCTAAACCAGTGTTTCCCAACCTTTTTTGTGCTATGCCCCACTTAAGCCTTTCTAAAGTTCTTATGCCCCCAACATATACGTTGAACTCTTCTGGAAGGTCTCTCATTGTCATGTTCGTTGAAGTTTTTCTTGCACTTAATTGCCACACTGTTTTATTGTAACCACAATAAAACCCAATCCTTTCATCAGTCTTTTGCACTTTCCAGTCATCGCCAAATGTGACCTGGAACACCACAACTCACATCTGCCCACCTCGAGGTCTGGGCAAAGAATGTCCTTTCTCCTCTTTCACCGACCTCAGGGCTTTGTTCATCTATTTGTTCTCAGTGGTTCCCAGAATTGTTAAGCCCACCCCAAGGGAAAAGGGTTATAATGGGAAGTTCTAGAAGGAAAGGGAAACAAAGAACAAATAAAATTAAAACTAACTTAAATCAATATTTACAATAAATATGGCATACAGGCAGCTATACAGTTAACTTAAACTCTAGATGAGTCCATTTTCGAATTGCCCCCCTTAACAATCAGATTGCCCCTCTGTGGGGCGTGGGCCCCATGTTGGGAAACACTGGTCTAAACGCTTTGGTAACTACCGGTGGTTACCAGTAACACCGGTTACAATTTCCAAATGTGCCCTAGGAAGGCAGAACCTATTGAACTACTTGTCTAACGTCGCTTATGTACGGGTATTTGCAGTGGCAGCACATTTCAAAAATCTCGCGGCACACTAAAGTGATCTGACACGGTGGTTGAGAATCACTGCTATAGAAGAATGCCTTATGTTGGGCCATTGCTGCTTGAAAGAGCAAAATGGTTCAAAAAAGAAATTATTTCTAAATCATTTGCTGTATCACAGAAATGATTACAATGCTTTAAATCTCACCATAAAATTAAACAGCTGACATCTGAGGTGAAAAGCTAAGTGGTGATTCTCAAGCTGTCACTTTTTACCTAGCAGAATTTAAGCAACTTATCAAGATTCATGAGTCTTGCTGATTTGAGACTGGCTTGTATTAAAAAGCTTTGCCTTCCAAAATGCTTGTATCTCACAAGTCCCGTAAGAAATGGATAACTGTGTTAGCCTGTCCTAATATCAGTGGTTCACACAGATTAAAATCATATTCATTGGAAGATCAAAAAGTCCACAGTCATTTAAAGGAACACAAATGCATCATTTCCATTGTTTACTATAATAAAGCTATAGCATGAATGAACTGAGACATTTTTAAAGATTGGTTTTTAAAAAATTTTGTACTTTTTCTTCAAGACCATCTGTGACCCAAGAGTTTACAACAAATAGCAGAGTTATTGTTAAATTACACTCTTTCCCATCCCAACAAGTGTCCTGAAAACAAGTGACAGCCAAATTTTCATGGCCTTTCTCCCTTCTCATGTGATGTTGCTTCTGCAGCTTATGGACCAAGGCACACTGGAAGCTTTCAAACATTGCTACAGAAAAGCTTACTTTATGCAGTTATGGAAGACACAGAGCTCCGTGAGTTTTTCAAGACACATACAATATAAAATGCATTTTTTTCCTGTTCAAAATAATGTACCAAGCTCAACTTTGAAAAAGTCATAGTAAAAATTGCTTCCTGTTGTGATAAAGAATGACAAAAGTGTAAATGACAGTAAAACTGAAATCCAAGATCAAGTTCAAGCTATAACAGGACTCACTTAGCCAGGACATTCAAAGTATCAGTGGATTTGAAGATGTTAGACAAAGAAGATATTGAACAATGGCTCAGCTGTGATAATAATCAACTTGGATACTAAATAAAAGGTGATGTCTTTACTGCTGTATAAGCCAAATCAAGAACTAAATTTGTGTAATAAAGTAATGAAGGAGAGGGCTAGGAAAAACCATTGTGAAACAGTTTCACTTGCAGAAGTGTTGACATATATGGATACTGTGTTAAACTTTCTAGATCAAGACAACTCAAATTTTAGTGACATTCTAACACTTCACAAACTTTGTACATCTATAAAAAATAAGTATTGCAAAACGACAAGATAGCATTTCCTGTCTGATTTTTTCAAGAAAAACCACTAGAAGACATGTTCTGCAAAAGGTAGGAATAATCTATGATATTATTTACAACTACAAAAAACATTTTCAGTTATCTAGATGATGTGTACTGGTCATTAGTGTGAATAATCAAGATTCTGCTGTATTGGTTTTCAAAACAGCTATTTTAATAAAAAAGAAACACAATCTGTAATAATTCTACAAGTATTAAACAATATATAATATCCAGGATTATTCATGTAGTAAAACACAGTAGTATATATATCAATCACTATTCATTTTTTACATGACAGCAACTTATCATTGCAAAATAAGTACAGTAAGTCCTCTACTTACAAACTTGATCCGTTCGTAGCGGTCGTTCGCAAGTCGAAAAGTTCGTAACTCGAAAAGACGATGTTTGGCGCAAAAACTCAAATACAATGTTGTTTTTACAATTATGTAATGTTTAGGCTACTTGAATAATGTTGAATTAAGATTGTTAAAGGAAAGTATAAATTCAAATCAATCACATGTACAATACATCATTTATTAAAATTACTCATTTAAAACAACTACAAATGTACAGTACATATGTATGTACTGTAAATGTTTTTAACATAAAACTTGAAAAATAAACTTGACTGTACATAAAAAATAACCAACTGCACTTTAATAGTAAACAAATGACACCACACACAATTGACACACGACTACAGTCCAAACCCAACTAAGAGCCTCTCACCTACCTCTCATGCTTAGAGTACCTAGATATCAGAGTACAGGTATATCTCGCCTTACGTCAGTAATTGGTTCCAGGAGAGGTGACGTAAGTTGAAAAATGATGTAAGTCAAATTTACTTGCGTAGTTACGACGTAAGTCGAAACTACAGTGGAAAACGCCAATAATAAGCACTTAAAGACTGCTAAATAAGACGACAACACAGAAACACAGATGTTTTCATGTTTCATTCTCTAGGATTTATGATGATTATATTAACATTTACTGTAAATGTACATATTTTAATATGATTTTATGTGCTTTTTATGTTTTTCTAGTGATATTACGACTTCAATATTTGTGGCAGACGGATGTAAAGTCAAATAAAATGACTTAAATTTGATTTTTATTTTTCCATATACTTTTTTGACAAACGACGTAACTCGAGGTACACCTGTAGTGACACACAAGTCATTGCTGCCATGTTCTGTCGATTGTCATCACGTGGTCTATGGGTTTACATTAAGAAATAATGATTTTTTTTTAGTTTAATAAAACATTTTTACAAATAAAATGCTTTATTTAACTAAAAAAAATCATTATTTCTTAATGTAAACCCATAGACCACATGATGACAATCGACAGAACATGGCAGCAATGACTTGTGTGTCGCTACTCTGATATCTAGGTACTCTACTCACACTCATGTTAACCTGCCATCTGTCAGCTTTGTTCGTAACTTCAAATGTTCGTAAGTAGAGGACTGCCTGTATAAATTAATCTGCCAAACAATATAAGATTATTTTTCTATTTTTAAATACTTATGAGATACTTGAAAAGTTTTACACAATTTTTTTATTTTTCACACTTCTGGCCAAGTATGTACATATGTGGTTTTAATAATAATTTTTTTTTATGAATTGTTTTTACAATAAAATTCATTGGAAATAACCTGCAAAGCTTGGAAGTGTTATCTCTTTAAATAAAATATCTCTCAAATGAAAGACATTTTGTTAGGTATACTCAATACTTAGATTGGACATTATGCCAACAATTGTATTAACACAATTAAAAACTTCAGATAAGGAGGCGTTAAAGTAATTAAAAGAAATATTTTATTTGTACAAGCGCTTTCGACGTAATTTACGCACATCGTCCTCAGGCAGTTTGAATTACAGTAGAGAATTTGAACAAAATATTTAAAATTTTTTAAAAATTAACAACATTAGCCATTTTCGAACAAAACCTTTTAAGAACAAGTATAAATTTTAAACTAAATATTTTTGTAAACACGTAAAACTGATGTGCATGCGCCTTAACATACATAAAGGTAAAAACCAATTGGAAGAGCACCATAAGTGCATGTTACATTAAAATATAAATATAAAAACATGTAACATAATTTGAAAACACACACAAAATACATGTAACGTATATTAAGATACACTTAAAAGATCGATGCGCATGCGTCTTACTCTATATTGCAGGTGTGGGAAATGAAAGTAGAATTATTGTTGATTTTTTAACCGTTTGTATAAATTAGTCCAAACTTCGGGTAATTCGAGGGTAGGGGAGTTGCATGGGGAGAGCAGCTTAGTGAAGAAGGCCTCCCAAATAAACAGCAAGCTCCCCTCCTCACAACGTCTGAGTATCGCCACCTGATTCCAAAGTGCTGTGTGATGATGCTATACCACCAATTTGGAAAGTTCGGTATCGCAATTACCTAGTGTGACCAAATATTGGTGTTCAGATATGCAAACAGCCAGCATTCTGGCGGTTGCACCTATATATAGGTGTATAGTCCTGATATTGGGTTTTGCAGGGAAATGGAGTAGACACCAAATTTTTCCAGGGTGGAAAGAGCAACAAGAGTCATCTCAGACTTGGGCATGGGGCTATAGGTAAGCAAAAGCCATTTTGCCTAAAAATCTGGGCTGTGAGGCAGCCACAGTATGGGAGGGAGGGAAGAGTGTCGTCCAATCCCTTGGTCTATGCAAAGTGGTAGCAGGGAAGAGGGACTGTTTAACGCTGTTTTTGACATGGTTGTATTTAGCAGGACCATATCCTGCTGTGTGCACCACTGTGCGGATGGCCTCTAGCTTGGTGTTGATAAGATGTTGTGTCGAGGGCGGTAAGAATGCCCATCTGATTAAGGGTGCAGCACACAAGCAACAAAATTCAGCGCAGCCAATCCAGTTTCACAACTATACAGGGGAAATTGTTCTGTCCCGAATTTCCAAGATACCGCAACAGGGGCCCACGTATATCTCTCCGCCACAAAATATGAATGCCGCTGAAGCGGTTCCAGCGACTCTTGCAGCATTTAAGTGCTGCCAAGCGGCGACCAGATTTCCACAGAGCTCTCAATCATCTTGATGCTTTCCTCAGTGAGACAAACTTCCGTTCGTGCTAAAAACTGTCCTTTCGGGATGCCTTGACCCCCCATCCAATGTTGCTTGCCCTGGGCTTTTCTTTGAAGTCAAAACTCACAAAGAGGGCTGACCATTAAGGCCTTTAGTTAATAAGAGGTCCCACCCCACCTACTTCCTCAAAAAAGTGCTTGCTAAGCTGCTAGGTGGGCTTCTTCCTTCCTCCTCCCAAGTAACAACCTCCTCTGTCATAGCTAAGGCAACATTATGTGCTACGCTGGGTGGCTTATCTCTGGATACCTACACCTTCTATAAAATGGATGGTGTTGCATTATATCCTTCAGTACCACACTTCGAGCAGTGATGCTTGCCAATGCCTTACTTATCAGGGAGGGTTTCACTGCCCAGCAGGTTTTAGAGATTCGAGAAGCATTGTTCTTCATTACAGATCATAACTACTTCTGCTTCAAGGGAAGAGTTTACCTGCAAAAGCAGGGGGTGCCGATGGGTTCACTGCTGTCAGCTGTGTTAGCAGAACTTGTCATGAGACAGCTTGAACAGTCTTTAAGTTTCCCCTCACCATGGCTTACCCCTTAATATATTTAAGGTACGTGGATGACGTTCTTTTGGCATGGCAGGATACGGAGGACTCCTTCCAGATATTGGAACAACACCTATCAAATGTGTACTCCTCCATAAACTTCACTTAGGAAAAAGAAGTTGGGGGAAAATCGTCTTTTTGGATCTGCATATCCACAAATCCCAGGAGGGTTTGGAGTTTTCCGTCTACCACAAGTTTGACAATATGCCCCCCATAATACCAGCCATGGCCTGCCAGTCACAGCAGTACATTAACGTGGGCCATAGTTTCCTTAATCAGACAGGCATTCTTACTACCCTCAACACAACATCTTATCAACACCAAGCTAGAGGCCATCCGCACAGTGGTGCACACAGCAGGATATGGTCCTGCTAAATACAACAATGTCAAAAACAGCGTTAAACAGTCCCTCTTCCCTGCTACCACTTTGCATAGACCAAGGGATTGGACGACACTCTTCCCTCCCTCCCATATTGTGGCTGCCTCACAGCCCAGATTTTTAGGCAAAATGGCTTTTGCTTACCTATAGCCCCATGCCCAAGTCTGAGACGACTCTTGTTGCTCTTTCCACCCTGGAAAAATTTGGTGTCTACTCCATTTCCCTGCAAAACCCAATATCAGGACTATACACCTATATATAGGTGCAACCGCCAGAATGCTGGCTGTTTGCATATCTGAACACCAATATTTGGTCACACTAGGTAATTGCGATACCGAACTTTCCAAATTGGTGGTACAGCATCATCACACAGCACTTTGGAATCAGGTGGCGATACTCAGACGTTGTGAGGAGGGGAGCTTGCTGTTTATTTGGGAGGACTTCTTCACTAAGCTGCTCTCCCCATGCAACTCCCCTACCCTCGAATTACCCGAAGTTTGGACTAATTTATACAAACGGTTAAAAAATCAACAATAATTCTACTTTCATTTCCCACACCTCCAATGTAGAGTAAGACGCATGCGCATCGATCTTTTAAGTGTATCTTAATATACGTTACATGTATTTTGTGTGTGTTTTCAAATTATGTTACATGTTTTTATATTTATATTTTAATGTAACATGCACTTATGGTGCTCTTCCAATTGGTTTTTACCTTTATGTATGTTAAGGCGCATGCACATCAGTTTTACGTGTTTACAAAAATATTTAGTTTAAAATTTATACTTGTTCTTAAAAGGTTTTGTTCGAAAACGGCTAATGTTGTTAATTTTTAAAAAATTTTAAATATTTTGTTCGAATTCTCTACTGTAATTCAAACTGCCTGAGGACGATGTGCGTAAATTACGTCGAAAGCACTTGCACAAATAAAATATTTCTTTTAATTACTTTAACGCCTCCTTATTTGAAGTTTTCAATTGTATTAATTGAAAGACATTTTACTTAAAGTAATAATCTTTTCAAACTTCTTAATCATCACACAAAATATCTTAAAGATGTAATACTTTTAACAATCTAACAGTAAAATGCATTATTTCTTTAACAATAATTTTATATTTGATACATGATATGATTGAAATTTCTAGCATATCATATATATTTATTAATTCTTTACAGTAAACTGCAATTCTAATAGTTTTTTAACATTTCATATGCCATAGTTTAAAAAATGTAATACATTCAAGCTATCAAGCATCAACACAAACTAATAGTTACATTACAAAAATCTACTTAGTTACATATGACTAATGAACAGGCTTATTAAACACCCAGCCTATTTAATTAACTTACCCCAAAATGCATTTCTGCCTTACTGGCCCATATCAATTAGATGACATAAAAACAGTGTCCATGGTGACAATTTGCCAACATTACATTATACATTAATAGTACCATTATTACATACACATTAATAATAGGATTCTAAAATTATCACTAGGACAGTAACTGAATAATAGTAAACAAGTCCACTGAATAGTCCCTCTGTCTTTATGGATAATAAAGAAGACAGAGAGTGCACAAGGTTTTTACTGGAGTTGTTTACTATTGTTGAGTTACTGACCCAGTGATAATTTTAGAATCCTATTATTAATGTATATGTAATAATTGTACTATTAATGTATAATGTAATGTTGGCAAGTTGTCACCATAGACACTGTTTTGTATGTCACCATCCAATTGATAAGGGTCAGTAAGGCCGAAATGCATTTTGGGATTTAATTAAATAGGCTAGGTGTGTAATAAGCCTATTCATTAGTCATATGTAACTAAGTAATTTTTTTTGTAATTAAATAATACAGACAAGAAGCTTTTTAACATGATAGTTACATCTTCACTTACCATTTCTACATACCAATTTTGACATTTGATAATGTTTTTGCATCTCTTATTTATCATTACTCCTTTTAAATACTATAAATTATGAAACTCTCTATTATCTTAAATGCCTTTCTTCTGTATTTTATAAACAATTTCATATCTTTCTGTCCTACTTCAATGTTTTATTTTATCAATTTTCTGCACATCTCTATTCTTTGGACTAAATTTCTTACTTTCATTTATACCTTACTTGTCATTCCTAATCATATATTCTTTTTATCATAAATTAATTTGTTTTAACTTTTTCTTTTAACAATATTTCACTTTACTTAACTTTCTGCTTCATTTTTCTATCTAACCATATTCATCACCAAATATAAAAATTTATAAACAGTGTTTAAAAATAGAATAATGCTGAATAAGAACAATGCAAAGACATTTGTTTTTTGGAAAGTTAAAACTCAAATATAATTCATTTAAAAAATTGCTTCTAAAATTATTAGTCATTAGTCTTTAAATTATTAAAAATTTCAGAGATAATAATTTTACTTACTTTAATAATAAATTTTTATAAGCATTAATTAATGATTTCTTTAATCAATTTTGAATAATTAATTTCTTTATTAGCTTAAATACAACCTGATAAAAATATAGTAGTCTTTCATAGTTTGGAGTTTTAAAAAAAATTTGTAAATTAGACATTTTAAAATTTCAAATGTTATAATATATATCTTCTTAAAAATGATATTACAAAAAAATTTTTAAAATGTATTCTGTTTAAAATACATTTAAATAAAGTCATACAATATTTTCTTTTAATAATTTGATAATTTTTCTTGGAAAGTCATTCTTCTATGTATTTATTGTTTCAAGAAGTTTCTCAATTATCAAGTTAATATTTGTAAAAATATATTTTGAAAATATTTTTTTCTGAATTTTTCAAATAATAATAAAACCACATTAAATTACAACAATAACAACAACAAGTTTTATGTTTTGTATTGTAAACAACAATTTAAAAAGTTGTCATACATACCTTTATTTCAGAAACACTGACATTGTTTTTATCAGGTAATGAATTTTCTTCTGAACATAATTCAGCTACTTTAGTTCTAAAATATAAATAATAATATTTAAATCCAATCTGATTATTCTCATTACTCTTATTAGATAATTTTACTTTGATATTTATATAATATGCATCAATTATTTTTATTTTAACAATTTAAACTAAATTAAAATCTTTAAATTATAATAAATTAATTAAGATTGTTGTGCTTGTATGAGATTTCAATATTAGTCTATTTTTCACTATATGCAAACTATTTAACTTATTTTTGTTACAAAGTAAAACATATACAAACATCGTTTGAGACGGTTGATCAGGTAAACAATCCATTGCTACTGGAACCATAGATTCCACAACTGGTATATATTGATCCCCTATTGTTGGAATCAAAGCAACAGGAACAGCAAAACCTTAAAATATATAGTAAATTATAGTATTGAATTCACTTTATCTTCAAATCACAAATTTAGAAATATATTTTTAAATTTTCTTGTTTCCTGTCTGAAAAGTAAATAATTAATAGTTATGTCAAAAAATTACAATATCTTTTAAAGAAACTAAAAATGGCCTTAATTAGAATGATTCAATTTAAAAAAAAAATGTTTAAATAATTTTAAAAATCATTACTGTTGAGAGGGTTATTAACTCATATTTTTAACTTTCTTGTATGACAAATCTGTCATCTATACTAAAGCATCAATGACATGTTTGCTTATAACCCAGTCTTAATTTAGACATTATATGATAACTAATGTTTGCATAAACAGGAGAACCCCATTTATCTGAATCCTGTTAATCCAGAAAAAGAAATTTACATGTCTGTAATTTACATGTCTGCTTCATTCTGAGACTGAGTAAGTGAACTGACAATTATAGTCATGAAAAAATATCCTGAAACTGCACAATTTTCCAAAGATGTAGTTGATATTGACAATAATATTGGCCCTTCAAAATTTGTTGAAATGTTCAGAAATATAGAAGGGTGTGCAGATGTAGAGATCAATGATATCAAATTGTGTTTGCAATGCAACAATGATGAAGATTTTCAATTATCAGAGAAAGACATTATTGTGGCTTGTTCATTTGATGACAATGTGGAGACTTATGGTAATTCTAATGATAACACAGGTAGTATAGAGACAAAAAATGGGTGATTTAGACATAACAAAGTGACAACAATGATCAAAAATGTGTTAATATACTTAGAAGGAACCCTACATGGAACCAACTGATCTCATGATGGTAAAGCATCTATGAGATCATGTAGCATGTAAACATCACTAGAAGCTGAAACAAAACAAACTCTCAGAATTCTTTACTAATTGAAATGATGCACAATATCCTAATTGAAATTGAACTGATGTAGTATCCTAATTAAAATAGAACTGATAGTGTATGTAGATATGTCTTTTGCTTTATACTGTTAATATTGTTGTAAAAGTATATATAATGTGTAATAAATAAAATAAAATGTATACCTAAACTGTATTATTTATGTCATTAATGAATTTTCCAGATTATCCAGATTTTTGATCATCTGGACTGGGACTGGTCCTGGTCCTGTTTGAGCTGGAAAAGCAGGATTCTACTGTATAATGAAAATCCAATAGTTATTTTTAATAATTTATTCCTAAACCTTGTTTTAGATTACCAAAAAGAACAAAGTTGAAATGTTAATTACAAAATTAAGTATAGTAGAATCTGCTTAAAGTAATCACTTTAGGACCGTCGATAAGTTTCTCAATTATCCTCCAATACCGGAAAAGACAGTGATTCAATATTTGTTATTGTTATTGTTAGATAATCAAACTGACCATTACTTGTAAGTATCTGTTAAAATATTCTGATTCAAAACTTCTATGATGTCACCAAATGCCCTAAAATTTGATAGAATTCCTCATAGTGAAATTAAACTGTTTACAGAACATCATACAAAAAGATATTATTCACTATAATTTAACATTTTTGTTTTTATAAAATAAAAAATAAACTATTACAGTTTGTGCATTTATTCCAAATTTCTTCCGTATTTCTATTAATGTTTCTACTGCTATCAATTTCAGACAGTTTTTGTTGCACACCTAGGTCAATTATAGTTTTCTGTTGTCTAATGAGAGGTTACTTTTCATCTTTCTTCTTTTTAAACCATCTACTAAGCATTTAATTCTAACAAAATAAAATAGTCACCTTTCTTTCTCAGACATTGCAAAAATTTAAAAAATGAGAAATTCTGAAAATACTCATTAAGAAAAGCTTTTCAATTGACAATATTAAAATGGAAAAAGTCACTATGATGTCATAAGACAATCTCATTATCAATTTCTTAGGTTTATTCATAAATGGTACAATGTGTTTTGTGAATACAAAATATAAAATATCATAGATTTCTGACAACTTTACAATACTGGAGAGTTACTATGTCATGTCTTAAGAGATATTTGTGAATCTGGTTTCTGAATAGTTGTGATGCCTTAGAAATGATTAAGTTGTATTCTGCTAACTTGCCACTAAAAAATCCTAAAAATTGTAATTTCTAATTATCTCGTATCTTTAACATTGCAGTTTAAAAATATTTTTATTTTTGCTTATTTTGTTTGTTATGTATGCAAGAAACTTCATTTTTTGGCATTTTCTGCATGATGAGCTAAGCAGTTTACCAAATTTTATTGTAAAGCTTAATTAACATGCTGAGAGGCTAAAACTCCAATATATATTTGGGAAAAAATATATGGTAATAAACTGGTTCTTGAGATAAATCAGAAATTTGTTAACAGATCACACATACAAAGCAGCAAAGTTTAAGCTATTTATAAATAACTGAAACAAAAAATTTGGTTCCGGAAAATGAAATAATCAAATATAATATAATAGTAGATTTACTTTATTGAAGTATTAATTTTTATATTTGAATTTTCACAAAAAAAAGATAAGTTGCATTATTTTGTACCTAATTTTAAAAAATAAGCAAAAAATATTGAAAATAATGCTAGTGATCATTGTTTTACTTTGATTTTTTTTAATAAAAATGATTTTTAAAATAATAAATGCAATTTACTCAAATTGCATACATTTGCTTCCATCATTGATTGATTTTGCTACCCAAAATGTTAACATGTTAATCACTGATTGGCTTGTTATTACCCATGTTGATCAACACTGTCCAACTAACAAAAATAAACAATCAAAATGAATATTTATTGTACAGAAAACTTTATTTATTGTGGAATATTATACTAAAGTGATTTAATTATATACTGTATTTTACGGACTATAAGACGCACCTTAATTTTTAAGCAATTTAAAAAAAAAAAAAAAATACCTATAAGACGCTATGGACTATAAGACGCACCTGAATTTTGGAGGCAATTTTTCAAAGAAAAAAGTGCGTCTTATAGTCCGTAAAATACCGTATAAAATGAGAGTTCACTGCATAGGTTTCTGCAACTTAAAACATATTTAAAACTTTTAAAAACTTCAATCAACAAAAAGATTTTGAGCTTAACATAAATACTAAGAATATGAAGTAAATAAACAGAAATGATTTTTCAGTTACCTGGTCCACCTGCTGCAAAAAGAGAAGGAGCTAATGCAGCCGATGATAATGGATGTCTCACTACTGAGGTTGGACTAGTAAGTTCACCCATCTGTGAAACAGCATTTACTTGAATTGGAGCAGGTCCTCGTATTAAAGATTTCGAACAACGAGAAATTGGACCATATTTTGAAACAAATGGAGGATCAAAAGGAATGAATTCGTCTTTTTCTGAAGGCCAAAAAGAAGCATTACCATTGTTCTCTCTGAATTACAAATCAAAATGCAAATTAATGAATAGATAAGTTGCTGATTTTAACATTAAAAATGTCTTACTTTTGTAACATTTCTTCATCTTTGTCACTTTTACTTGATGACAAATTCTTAACTAAAACATTATTGGGGTTCTGTTTAGAAGAATCACAAGTCATGACATGAGAAAATATACTAGCTGAAGTCCAGGGTGAATAATAAGAAGTTCCAACAGAGGATTTTGAAAGACTTTTTTCTTCAGCTGATATCTATATAAATATATATTATATAAATAATACTATACATAAAAATACCTTATAAAAAATGAAATATAATAAAGACTACAAATAAAGTAAAAAATTCCAAAATTAACTCATTTTTATAGAAAATAAACTTTAATTATTCTGTATTCATCAAATATTCTGTAATCTGAAAAGTTATACTTCATTTGTTCTTATTTATTTAAAATAAATAATTGCAAAATTTTTTTATAAAATTTAAAGATAATGTTAAACAGGATATTTCAAAATAAATTGACATTAGTAAAAAAAATTTAATTCTGAATAATACGAAAACTTTTTCGTTAAAAATATTTCTTTGACAATTGGGCCACTGCTTTTATAGTTATGAGTAGTTCATATCTGTTAATGAGGAAAAAAAAGCTTAAAAGAAGACGACGGTGGATGGGATTGATAGGATCACTTCACCAAAGCAGAAAAATGTGAGCATAAAAAGAAAGGGATTTTAAGAAAACTGTAAAGCAAAAAGAGACAAGAAAAAACTGCATAGAAAAAAATTAACTAAATTAAAAAATGAAAGACTAGATATAGTTTATACTGATGATCAAAAATAAGAAAATACACAAATGTGAGCATGAATGTGTGGAGATAAATATTCATTTCCTTTGATTTTGCACAATTTACTGACAAGGAGTGAAAAATGGCAAATACCGAACATTCAGGAATATAACAAGTTTATGTTTATAATGAGCGAAATGTCATAACAATTTTAATTTATACTTATTTCCATACATTTTCTCACAGTTATAACAAGGGTCACAGATATACCAAACAAATTTTCAGTAGCTATACAAACACACAAACATTCTTAATTGTTCAAGTAATAAGAAATGTGATACAAAAGTCTTGGAAGAGATAAAACTGAAAGAATTACTTAGTTTTATGACCACTGAATAATTATTTTTATGACCTACATCCATTACAGGCCTATTTATCACTTAACTTTCTTTTTGGAGACCACCCCCCTCTTTCTTAACTAACTTCCGGCCTTACTCTGCCAATTTACCTAATCATCACTACAATTGTAAAATTACCATATACTCTAGTTAGAAACAAACCTTTATATGAGAAAGGTGTCTATGAAGAAAAGAAAATGTCTGTCAGTTTACAAAAAAGTAGAAATTATTTGCAAGTTAGAACCTGGTGCTAAAAACATTGAAGTGTGTAGAAAGTTTTCTCATATCTATACTGTTGAAGATAGCAATTGAAAAATAAAGCAATCATCAATTTTAAGATGTGTAGATTAAAAGACTAACTGAAACTGGGCATATTATTAATTAGTATTATCTTTAATTACAAAAAATAAATCGTTAAATATTAATTATATTGTAGTTTATATAACTATTAATATAAATACAGTATAATGTAATTTATTTAGAATTAAAAATTAAAACAGATTTCATCACTATATATCAGTGATGTAGCTACAAATTTTGCCACCCACACAGCATCTCCTGAGTGTTTGCATCAGAAGCAGCTGCCCATTCTCCTCCTAGTTACATCACTGCTGTTCATTGATATAATGAGTAACGGTTATAACAAAGAAAACTTGCTGGTCTCCTAATGCTCGTTATAACTAAGTTTGACTGTATAATACAGATTAATCGTTGATTTTTCCAATACATGATAACCTTTTTTTATCTGGACATTATTATAAGATATCACTTAAAATTTCCATGACTATCAAACTTATTCCCTGGAAAGCCACAGATGGCATGTGTAAAACATACATTCATTTGAATAGTCTGCATTGCAATTATTGGTTATCCCTCTAGTGTTTAACTATCCTGAATTTAGCTCATATTATTTACATTTAACTTTAGCTATAGTTTCTAAAAAGATGAAAGTGTCAATTATATCAAACAAACATCAGTCCACAATTAATATATATGCTTAATTTAAATATCTAGCAGTCTGTAATGGTCAAGAGACACTAGAAATGTATAATTTGTAATGTAGAACATTATGACTTCAGCAGATCTAGCAAGGCTATGAAATTAAGCATGTTGGAGAATCAGTGACTGACCTATACTAAAATGAGTAGTAAGTCAATAATCTCTAAGCTTAGAGATTATTGAATCAAGAAAAATAATATGCTTCTTCAAAATAAAAAATGTACATCAACAATTTTGACATTATTGGATTGCAATCTGAAAGAACTGCAGACCTATACATTTCCACTGTCATCCATCTGTCCGTCTTGAGAACAGTGTTAGATAAATGGAATTCAAGACCAGATATGGAAAGCTTAGGGACAGGAGGTCCTGATTAACTATATGAACTTCCAATACAAACTGGAAGTCACATTATTTCTATTCAAAACTTTCCCCTGAAAAGAGTTAGACAGATGACTAGCACGACTCCATTGCTAATAGAAAAGTATGATGTGCAGGGGCAAGACAGTACAGTACTAATTTGAGGTAGAGGGCATATATTTTAAATTAAATAAATTAAAAATATGATTAAAAATTGTAGCCTGACATTGTGACAATGTCATAATAAATAATTGCTCATTAATTATGTATAATTTATGGAAATATAAAAACATAACATAAGATAGAATTGCCTCAATTCTGATGCAAATAAGATTTGTCTAATGAACAAAAGTTATTATACAATACAGTGGAACCTTGCTTAACGAGCACCTCGCACAACAAGTATTTCAAATAACAAGCAAAACAAATTGTAAAAATTTGCCTCACTTAACGAGCAATATTTTGCTTAACAAGTGATGAGGAGAGGAAAAGCCCTAAATTGTGCACATGCAGCATGCTCCATCAGTCTGTGTTTAGCACTCGTTCCACTAGCATCTTAGTGTTGCTTGTGATCACATATTTTTCTGAACTTGTGTTCACACATATTACTTGATATACATCAACAACCACAGCCCGTTATATAATAAACACGCCAAATGGTATGCCAAATTCTTGGGTCATTAAGTTTAATGACCGATTCCAAATTAAATTTTAGAAATGTCTGAATTAAAAATTAACTGTTTATAATTATTAAATTTAATACGAGATGAAAACATAACTGCCTACCTCCAGTCAAATTAATTAATTTCTGATATTTAATTATAGCTTTTACATAACCCAAGAATTTGGTATATCATTTGGAGTGTTTATCAAACATATTAGCTGTGATTTTGTTTTTTGTTTCTGCAAATTGAATTCTCATTCAGGATGGTTCATTCCGCGCTAGAAGAAAAGACGATGATGATTCACGCTCCTTAACAGTGTATATTGTACAATTTTTTTTTATTAAACATTATACATAAAACATTTCTCATTCATTTCATTCAGGATGGTTCATTCCGCGCTAGAAGAAAAGATGATGATGATTCACGCTCCTTAACAGTGTATATTGTACAATTTTTTTTATTAAATGTTATACATAAAACATTTGAGCATTTTTTGGTGTGGAACGCATTATCGTATTTTACATTAATTTCTATGGAAAAAATTGTTTTGCTTAATGAGTGTTTCGTATTATGAGCAAGACTCTGGAACGAATTATGCTCGTTAAGTGAGGTTCCACTGTATTATGTACAGTGTAATACATATAAGTACAGTAAGACCCCGCTTAACATGGGACATGCATTCCTAGATGACAAAGTGCTAAACAAAACAGAATTAATTTTGTTTATTATCTTTTTAATCAGATATAATTAATCTTTTAATTTGAATTTGGCATATATTTATTTAAATTTTGCATGTGTTGTTCTATTTTTGTTTTGATTTTGGTTTATACTTTTAGTTTTGTTTTATATTTTAAACCTAAAAGTGAATAATAAATGAAACTGAAAAACTTATTTAATTATACAGTAGAACCCCAATTATCTGAAGTAATGTGGATTGATGCTACCTCAGATAAAATGGACAGCCATAGTCATTTTGGATTATAAATTAAAATAAGTTATAAAAGATTTATATAACATCATTTTAAGCCTAATTTTATACCTTAATGACTTAACTCATAAGTAAGAATAATATTTTTTACACCACTTATTATACAATTAATATCTACAATAGTTTCAAAAATAAAAATGATTATTATTTATCGTAGTTAAATTTTAATAGCAATGATTTGTCTCTCACATTGAAGTTAAATGATAAAAAACATGTATTCAACATGTTTTTTATCATTTAATTTGTAATACATGTATAATAACATGTATTACAAAATTATTTGTTTCTGTTATCATTTTAAATTTTCTTTTATGAATTTCAATATAAAAAAGTAGTGTATTCACTTACAGGTTCACCTTAGATAATGCAGAACCTTGGTTAATTGGAGTCAAATAACTGGGGTTATACTGTAATTAACTGGTAGGTTAAAGGTGGTTTTTACTCTATTAAGACAGACTGATATAGTTTATCAGGAGTATATTTCTTGAATGTCTTAAGAACAATGTGACAACCTCTTGGTACACCAAGATTTTCTTGTACTGTTCTACACCTTTGCAATGGCATCTGAAGATCTACTTTACAAGATATACAATAAAAAATATCTGTTTTCTTTTCTGTGATTAACACAGAGATCATGCTATGTTCCAGCTAGAAGTTCTTAAATCAAGAACTCATTTTTATTTGAAATGTACTGTACCTAGAAACATAATTGCAGGGTGTATTTGTTTAAAAAATTAAAACAAACTTTATATGATAAAAAATTATCTTAATAAAATTCCAACTTTTATAATATAAAAAATGAGGAAAAATTAAATTGGAAAAAAATTACAAAGAGAAGGTTAAACAAGAAAATTCTAGAACATCAAGCATATATTAAAACATGAAAATTCAGTAACAGACTTGCTAAGAAACTTTAAGAAAACCCAATAATGTATAGAATAAGGAAAAGCTACTATAAGAACTGAATATTGACAATAACATAAAAATTGTAAAATTAATCTTATGAGAAATATTTAAAATAAGTAGCAGCAAATGTTTGAAACTCTAAATATCTATAATCCCAAAGATGAACTATTATAACACAAGAATAGTAAAACTTTTACTTATATATTTATGTTATCATCCCAAAAAAGCATTTTTGGAATTTTTTAGATACCTGAATAATAGCACAATATGCACAATAAATAATACAGTACAGTGAAATTCAACAATTTCCAAAGTGATTATATGTTAGTTTGAAAATAAAAAGAAAATTATATTTTTTTTGTTTTAATTGATACATCTTTATTACTGCAAATACAAATGTAGTAAGAAAGATATTTTCATACTTTTGAATTCTAAATGCCAAAAACAGCTTATTAGCTAAAAACATTAACATCATTGATTTTATCCTTGACTTCATATAAGTAGTTTGTATCTTTTAAGTATACAATAGTAATAACTTTTATAAATGTCATATAAAATATTATAAATAATTAATATTTATAAACAAAATGTGAGTTACCTTAACAAATTAAATATATATAATAATATATTATCAAAATGAATTACAGTAGTACCTCGGTATACATCTGCTTTAGAATATGTTCAATTCGGAATACGTCTTGTTTGGACTAAACAAATTTTGCTCGGTATACGACTTTTGTTTGGTATACAACTTAATTCAATTATACGCATCATCTATGAACAAGTAGCATTATCGGTGTACTAGACCAGACTAGACGTTTGCAGTGCCACGGTCTATAACTTTGTTAAATTTCTTCTGATTTTAATTTGTAAGTAAAACTTTATTATTTTTATTAATCATGAATTGCAAAAAGGCATATGAAAAGCAACAGAAAACTAAAAAAATGACTAGAATCACAATGGAACTGAAAAAACAGATTGTTGAGAAATATGAAGGTGGCATGCATGTTCAAGATTTAGCTGTTGCATACCATATTCCGAGAATGACAATATCGACAATCGTGAAAAATAAAGACATTATTAAATCTGCTAAAGTTGCGAAAGGGGTTAAATCAATTTCTAAACAGAGATTGAAGACATTAGATCATGTTCAGAAATTGCTTTTGCTTTCGATAACTTTTTTTTTTTTTTTTAAATTCTTTCCGCCCTGTGGGCACTAAGAGGGCCTCTTTTAGAAGGCCCATTATGGGTTTGGCCAGGCCCACAATGGGGCGACCGGGTGGTGAGGGACGGGGCCCGACATATCCGAACGGTCCACCCCCCGAAAAATTCCTGGGGATTATTCGACCTGTTCGGATTCGATCCCGGGTCCCCCAGAGCGGTAGGCTGCCACCTTGACCGCTCGGCCATCCGGCCGGCGCTTTCGATAACTGAAAAACAATGTGCTGGCAACAGCATGTCAGAAGCAATTATTTGCAATTATTACTGTAATAACTTTAAAAATCTATAATAAAATTTATTCTTTTATTAATGTGCTCAAACAGTGTTTCAATTATTTTAAAACCCCATTTATATACCATATCAAGAAAAGTTTTTTTACGTGAGAACGAATTAATCATTTTTACATTACTTCTCATGGGAAAGGTTGGTTTGGTATACGTCCTATTCAGTATAAGTCCAAACATCAGGAACGGATTAAGGTCGTATACCGAGGTTCCACTGTATATAAAATAGAAATATAGTTTCTGTACTAATTAGCACTGTTATTTCAATTTTAAACTTAAAATTTAATTTTTACTTAATATAAAAATTTAGTAATTTCATTTAAAAACATTTATATACCAGTTTTATTCAAATAATAACTATAGCTACTATTTCAAGCTGATTTTTTTCTCTGCAGTTCCTATTCAAAGGCAGTTATTATTTCAATTACATTTTAATTCTGATGACTTCAAGGTATTTTGTTCAGGCAATAAATAGTGCAGAAAAAATGATGTGACATTTATTGTAAGCAAACAGATGCACAGTCAGTTTCAGACTATAATCTATTAAATGACCATATCATTTCAAATAAAATTAGGATATAGCTTTTATATTGTCTACTTGTATCTTGTTTATAAGTAAGACTAATTATACTAGTGTAGTTTCTGATTTGCAAAGAGAGGAAGTTTTAGTCAAAAGGTAAAACAACATATCTTTATTTTCACAGGTAAACAAGGTCCAAGTAGACAATATAAAAACAAAAAAGTAAAACATTAAAGACATACAGGTAAAAAGAATTAGGACACAGCCTTACCTTCATTCAAATCTATGTTCCAACTACAGGTGCTGAAGAAGAAAGAAAAATTCTATAATCAACTTCAGCACATTATTTATTAAATACCAAGAAAAAATGAAATGTTTATTATTAGGAATTTAATGCAAAAGTGGATAATGAAAAATCCCAAATACAGCAGGCAAATCTGGTTTAGGAATAAGCAAAGAAACTAGTGAATATCTTATCAACTTTTTAGCTCTAATACTTTTTCCAACTGCAGATTTAACACCTGGATCTCACCAAATATACAACATGGAATTAAAATGATTATATCTTAGCAAGTAACAGCTGAAAAAGTTCTGTACACAGTTGTAAAATACTCCCTGGTGTTGATTAATAGTATATGCCAGTTATTAATAGTAGATGCATGCATAAAATTAAAAAAGAATAAGAAAAATACAATACCACTGGGTTTCGACTTATTGAGATTTCAAACAAAATTTAATAATATAAAAGCCATTGTCTGTGTGCATGTGTGTGTGAATTCCTTATAACACCTGCTATTTTCGTCCAATCCAGATGAAATTTTGGTTATATCCTGATTGAAAGTAAAAATTTTTTATAGTGACCAAGTGGCCCATTTTATTATCCAATTGGAAGTAACAATCTAACAAGCCTGTTATTTAAAATGTATTATTGTGCATTAACTATGCTTTAATTGGCAGTATAGACTACTTAATTTGTAAGAACATTAGCTACCCTTCTTAAATTTATTGAAATCTGTACTCTTCTCATTTCTTCATCTCTACTTTATCATAAAAAGTATTCTGTCATGCTTGGCTTCTAGTTCAAGATGAATGCCAGCAACAGATTCAAGGTTCTGGGTCTTCTTGATACAGAATGAGCAATTATTTTATTGTAACATTGTTACAATGCCAGGCTGCAATCTATTGATAACAGGAAAAGTACAATTTACAGGGGCAATACTAATTTGAGATGAAGAACATAAATTTTAAAATTACTGGTGTCTTGCCCCTGTACATTATACTTTTCCTGTTATCAACAGAGTCATGCCAGTCATCTATCTAACTCTTTTCAAAAAAAAATTTTTTAATTGAAATAATGTGACTTCTGGTGAAAACCAAAAGTTCATATATAGTTAATTGGATCCCCTAAGCTATGGATAACATATCTGATCTTAATTTTCATCTATCTAACTCTGTTCTCAAGATTAAGAAAGGACAGACAAATAAATGGATGACAGTGGGAATTTATAAGTATACAACTTTTTCAAATTGCAGCCAAACCAAAAGAACTCTGGAAAGTTATTATAATAAAAGTGGCTGAAAAGCACATTATAAAGAAGAAAATAAAAGAAAAGATTCCTTGGCTTTCAAATTCAGCAATTTGGAAGAGGAAGTCAGGTGGGCTTTAAATTAATTATTCAATAAGAAGACAACAGGGCCAGACAATGTTCCACTTGAAAGTAGATAAGGATTCTATTAAAAATTTAAATTTAATCACATTATGTTAATAGATTTGGAAAAAGCTTGTTGCCCAACGATTAGTTGGCCTATCTTCATACTCTTACTTGAAAAAAAAAAAAATATATATATATATATATATATATATATATATATATATACATATAAGTGTGTTCTAATTACAGAACAATTGCTCTAATATCTCATGTTAGCAAAATATTTTTCAAAATAATAGAAAAAAGATTAAACCCTTTATGGAAAGATAAGTGGCACTTGAACAAGTGGGATTTAGAAGAGGCAAAGATACCTGCAGAGAACATTGAAAAATATATTTATTTCTGTTTCATTGACTATAGCAAGGCATTTGATTTAGTTGATTACACAAAACTTTGGATATATCTTAGGACAATGAGTATTCCTCAGGGCATCATAGTTTTACTAAGAAATCTCTATACTGGTCAAGCTATGATAAAAACAAAGTGATAATACAGAATGGTTTAAAATTGAAAAAGATGTTAGAAAGGCTGCATTCTTTCACCATATCTTTTTAATTTGTATTCATAATATATACTTTGTAATGCATGTCTGGAAGATATGAAGATAGGAATCAAACTTGGTGGAATGAAGGTCCATTATTTAATGTATGTTGATGATGTAACCTTGGTGACTTAGGTGCCGAGAACATAAGTCACTTGAAAGCTCTTATTCCAAGAGTAAAAAAAAAGAGTGAAAAGGCTGGACTATTTTTAAGTCTGAAGAAAACTAAGATCACTGATACAGAAAAAAATGTGATCCAAATTAATGATGAAACAATAGAAGTTGTGGATAACTATTTATTTAGAGCACATGTTCACAAAAAAGGCACCTGTTCTAAAGAAATTTGAAAAATAATAATATTAGGATGAAAGGCAATGAATAGCCTGTCTAAAGTTATAAAACACAGACATATTTCTTTGAGAACCAAGGTCAAACTTGCAAATTCTCTTGTATTCCCTGTTATGATATACTCATGGCTGTAAATCATGGACATTATGTTAAAATGAAAGAAAGAAAATTGATTCCCTTGAGCTTTGGGGTTAGAAAAATTGTTGAGAATCCTTTGGATAGCCAAGAGAACCAACTATTCAATTATTAGACCTGAACATTCTCTTAAATCAAAAATCATGAGGCTAAAGATTTACTGTTTTGGCCATATTACATGTTCTAATTCAATGAAAAAGATGGCTTATGCTTGTCAAGGTAGAAGATGAATGAAGATGAAGTCATCAATGCACTAAATAAATAGATGGATGAATGGATGGTGTTTTAGAAGCTAAAGACAATAATCTTGAAAATCTTAAAGAACTTAATCAACTCAGATCCCATCAGAGGTCATTTATCCATTGAGTTGCCAGGAATCAAACACAACTCAATGGTACCTAATACAACACTCATTATTCAAATAAAACTGGTATATATTATAAAACTTTTCTCCTCTGTTCAAATTATATTATTTATATTTATCACTAGCAGTAGCCAACTAACCATAGCAACAAATTAATATTTTTTTCAGCAACATTATGTTCTTTTTAATAATGACAAAATTTACTTAGAAATTAAAACATTCTAAAAATATTTAAATAAAGGTCATAAATTTTAATAATAATAAAATTCTTAAGCATTACAAATGTTTAATTTACCATATTTTTTGATGAACAATTAATTATATTTCCTTGTGATGTAACTTCTTGCCTAATAAACTGTACTTTTTCTAACTGAGCCAGAAGTTCGCGTTTTCTTTGTTGAAGTGCTATTAAACTTTTTGATGATAAATTCTAAAATAAAACAAAACTTATTGAAATGCAAACCACAAATTGAAAATTTTAAACTAATCAATAAATAACATTTTTGTAATAATTACTGAAAAAATATTCAAATGCAGAACTTACAAATAAAAATTAATAAAAGAAAATATTTGAAAATAAAACTAAAAAATTTAAGATAAACTAAGCCTAAACAATAATGAACAATTTACCACTATATTTATTTATTTCAATTAAATGTGATAAATTTGATTTTTTTCAGATAGAAATAATTTGTCATAACTGTAAAAAAATATGACATTAATTATTTTATTAAACTATGATTATTCAGTCCATTGATATATTGGATCTAAAAATAAACTCACAAAGAATCAAAATTTTCTACTAAAATACAAAATATTGATTTTAACAAAACAGATCATGGCAAAGACCACAGTATTTTGAAGTACAGACATAACAAAATTATACTGCAAACTTTAAATTTTGCCAATCAATTCTTATACTTCAATTTATGAATTACTATTGAACTTCTGAGGGAAAATCCCAGTTTGTTAAAGTTCCTAATTACTTATTTTTGTTCAATTACATTTAGTTTAAGGCAACTATTAATGCTTCACACTCCTGACCACAAAACGAAAGTAACTTTAACATAAGCTGAAAACATATCATAAATCTAATAAATTTCATTATTGAATCATCATTACAGAATTGTTAGAACTAGAGTTATTGTCAGCAAGAAACACAATATTGATCCACAAGAGTATGTAAATGAGATAGATAGTAGTTATAATGTCATTATTCTCCAGATGGTGCAAAATCTGGAGAATAAGCAAAATGAGGAAGAACTTCTAATCGTAAATCCCTGATTTTTTGTTGAGTGATTTTTGCTGTATGGGACTTTACATTGACATGTTGAAAGATGATTCCTTTTTCTATTTTCTATTTCTAAACTCTGGATACCCTGATTAGTGTGACTTTATTTAACTTTTCCAACTGTTGCCAATAAAGATCTGCAGTAATCATTTAGCCAGGTTTTAACAGCTCAAAGTGCACCAAATCAGAGATACTCTATCACATGTCAAGAAACATCTTTTTTCTTGTGTATATTCAGTTTTAGAATTCCTTTTGATGTTTCTCTGACAGATAACCACTGCTTTTTCATATGCTTGGATTATCATATAGCACCCATTTTTCATCTACTGTGATGATATGTTCCAGAAAAAGTTCATTTGTATGTCTCAACAGCAATGAACTGCAGACAGAAATTTGCTGGAACTTTTGTTCATCAATTAATAAGTGTGGAACCCATTTCCCTACTTTGTAACCTTTCCAATTACTTTTAAGTGTACTTATGTTGTTGACCAAGAAGCACCAATTTTGCTAGCAACCTCTTCAATCAATTGTCCAGGGTTTTCTTTGACAATGACTTTCAAAACATCATGATCAATAATACTTGGTCTACCAGATCTGGGCGTATCTTTCAGACTAAAATCACCCTCACAAAATCTCGCAAACCACATCTGGCAAGTTCTTACTTGTATGGCTCCTTGATACACACTGATGTTTCTTGCTGCTTCTGTGGTCTTTAATCAACAATGAAATTCAAATAGCATACAGTGACATATGTGTTCTTCATTTGATTCAAACATTAAATTGAAACTTAATAAAAAAACATTTTTCAAAATATGTTTTAATGCAAAATCATTTATCTCAGCTTCTGCAACGTTATTGGATCATCTCGTCTATTTGTGTTTGTATAAAATTATATTTTTAAGCATAACATCAAATCAAAATAATAAGACCTATTATAAAATATATCTATCACCTTTACATCTATTATAATAATTTATTAAATAAAAACAGCAATGTTGCAAAAGTTTTCATTATTCAAAAATTTGAAAATAAAATTATTCAATATTGATGTATTTCTGTTTACAACTAAAATTACTAACCTGTATAGAATTTTGTTGTGGTCCACATATTTTCACTGTTGATGAAGGATTCTCTTCTATACTTGATACAAGGCCTACAGTAGAGATTGATAGTGATACTGTATCTTGAATTGTACATGGCTTGGAAATATGGCCTACATTAAGGCTAAGTTTTGTTGTAGGAAGAGCTGCAATAGCAGCAGGAATTATTCCCAATATTTGAGTATTAGCAGTAAGGGGAGGATAAGAATCTGAGTTTAAAATAGTACCACCAAAAGTATCTGCAGCAACATGATAAGTACCTGAAGGAGGAATTAGTTGAGAAGGCCCAATAGGTTGAAATGCTGGTGTTTCAGGATTAAGAGCATGTGATGTATTTTGAATATCTAAAAATATAAAATAAATTTCATAAATTTAATAAAACTTATATCAGATTCCACAAAAACAGATATTAAAAATATTTATCATTACATATGTTAAAACAAAACAATTTTTAGAAAATTTTCAAAAATTCTCAAGTAGACAATACTTTAAAAAGTATCGTCTCATTTTGTCTCTTTCACACATATCAAGAAATAACAACCATAATGGCCATTTTACAAAATGTATATATATATATATATTTTAATTGATTGTGACATCACCTAAGGAAAGATTTTAATATTTTACATATTGAGGAAGATGAGAAGCCTCCATAGAAAGGAATGAAATGAAAAGGACACTTTTTAAAAGTATTGTCTATTTGAGAAGTATTGTATATTTTCTAAGTTTATACTTATTGTCTTGGTCATTTTATCAAATACAGAACTATGTAAAAAATAATAAACATCTTTAAACTACAGTAAAACTTCTCTAACTTAAAGCTCCAAGAGGCAGGAAAACTGAATTACAGACAATTTGAGTTTGAAAACAATAGAATGAAAAATAGCAATTCTGAATCAGAACAGATTTCTATTTTTACCTCTCTTGCATTATATAAGGAATCTTTGATAGTTTTTTTGTTTTAAATAGCCCATGTAATACTTTTCAACAAAATGTTCAATGTAACTGTTGGAAAATAACATTTGCAGATAGTTCTTGAGATAAAGCAAAAAATCCTCTCACTTTGAACTGGAATGTTGTCTGCAAATGGGTGTTGGAGAGTATATACAATTAACTGTCTGAAAATTTCATTGAAATTTGATAATTAGTATCACTTTGAATAGAAATAAATACTAAAATTCAAGTCAGGAAAGTTGAAAGTAACATAAATCAGTGTCAGGACCATAAAACCTTCAATTTGGAGATGTTAAATCCCTGTGCTATTTCATTAAGATCTACTAAGTGCTTTGCTTTCTTTGAGTTAAAGAAATATTCAAGTTACAGAGACTTGAGTTAGAAAAGTTTTACTGTATTTAGTAATTCTCAACACTTAATATCTAAAAAGTTCTATTATTTACTACAGCAACTATAAATATAAACATCAGATATAACTATATAACTTTCCAAATTACTAACTATGAAAATTTTTAAGATAGAAAAATAATCTACAGAATGAGTGAAAAGTAACCAAACATTGAGAAATTGCTAAAATTTTCATAATAATAATAATAATAATGCAATCATAATAAAAAATGTGCACAAGTACTCAATTAATGGAATTTTATAATTCCCACATCAGTGGTGTGAGTAGTGACCAAGAAAGGCTGCACATGCAGTGGCAAAGAAAATGACCAACCACTTGTCTGTTCAGGAGTAAGACACAGAGTGCTACACCATGTGAAGAACCAATGCTATTGGTTCTTCACATGGTGTATCAATCTGTGTTGAATTGAAGCAATTGAAGGACCATGTGAATTTTTGCAAGTTTATGCTGGAGAAATTTAATGGTAAAACATTAAAAATAGTCACTAACATTCTGACAGGTAATAAAATCTGGATTTACTATTTTGATTCTGAAACTAAAAACTGGCACAAGCAGTGGGTAGCTGAAGGCAAGTACATCTCCATCAAGTTTTTCTAAGAGTAGTATTGGAAAAGTCATTGTCGCAGTTTACTTCTGCAATTGTGGCATCCTTCCACCTGTCATCCCAGAACAAGGTGCTACAGTAACCAAGTCACTTGAATAAGAATGTCCAAGATCCAAGCTACACAAAGATCCATCATGATCACGCTCCTAGACATAGTCAAAGTGACCAGCTCTTTGGAGTATTGAAAGTGGTCTAGCTTCCACATCCTGCTTATTCATCAAATCTAGTACCTTGTGATTTCTTCCTCTTCCCATGGATAAAGAGAAATTTGAATGGAAAGAAGTTGATTCAAAAGAGAACTGGTGAATGTGATTACAGCAGAGTTACTAAAGTTTTCAAAGGTGGATTTGCAAAGATGCTTCTCAAACTGGTTTTCAAGAATGAAGAAATGCATTGATTCCAATGGAAAATATTTTAAGAAATACAGATATTGATATGATTCTGTGTACAAAAACTGAATGATATCTCACAACAATAAGAAGTGTTCCATGAATTTTTTGACTAACTACCATAGCATGTCTTGTACAAATAAAATGTTTGTTGCTTGAAATGCCAGAAATGCTATAGTGGTATGTTTTAGTACTTTTTATGGAAATGCTTTCCACATATCCTGAAATATCATCATACTAGATTTGGTTGCATTTGGACTACTAAATATCTCTCCATAATAGGGGTACTTGAATAATAATCACCCAGTATATTGTAAAGTGTTCTCCCCAGAATTTTATATGGAAGATACAAAAATATTTTTTAAAATCAAAATATACAATTTTTCTTATTAAAATACAAAATTACTATATTTTAACATATTCAGTTATAAAATTAATCATTTTAATGTATAGGCCTAATAATGTTTATACAAAGATAATGTACTAGAAATGATAATCGACAATTCAAATCAATTAATCAAAATCAAAATTTTTGCTAAAACAATTTTTTTAATAACATTCCTTTATATAACCATATTTAAGCTTTTGTTTTTTCAATAAATAGTTATATATTTATAACATTAATGTCTAGCTTATTGTTGTTCAATACATTTCATAATATTAAAAGAAAGCACTATAATCATATTAACTGGAAGATTGACTTTAAAAATATTGCCTACAATAACATGATCTCACAATTTATGTGGCAATTTTTTTAAATTTCCATTTATCACATTATGTTCAAATTTTATTATATTGTAATTTATTTTAAAGTTTTTGTGTGTTTTTGTTAATATGATGAAATAATTGAGGAAGAAAGTATATCATCATTATAAAAACAAATATACTTTTGATAAAATTAAAATAATACTTTTTGTTACAGAATTGAGAAAATTTTAACAAAAAATGAAATGCATTCTGAATCCATTAATAGCAAGAAACTAAAAATTCAATGGTAACTGGATAATGATAATAAAATTATTAAAATTTAATATTTTGTATTTTCAATGTAATCAAGAATATATTTTGAATAATTTTTAATAATTTATTTTATTCTAAAATAAGACAGTGTAAAACTTACTATCTTTCAGGAAACGTCCTTCAAAAGCTAAGATACTATTTGAATCATCTACACCATAAATAGAATCTGTTGAAACCAAACTAAAATTTAAAAATTTTAAATCAGTTAGATTAAGTAATTGTATTCCTGTAATTAAAAATTTCATGAAAAAATAGTTTAAATTTTACAGAAATTAGATTCAAAGAACTTCAAAATCAATATCAGTATAATGTTAAATTAGTATAACATTAAAAATGATTTAATTTTCTTAAATTAATATCAAATGTAATTAATAAATATTGTTGAAATTACCAGTTTAAATATGAACAGGCACAAATGACACCATGTATAAATATTTGAAAATAAACACTTGAAATTGGCATAGAGTCATAGAAATTTTAACCAGATGGGATTTTACATTGCCATCATTAGATCTTCTACATTTGACACTTTTGTTCTGATAATGATGAAATGGAATGTAGTAATCTGATAATGGGAATGTAAAAATCCAAAAGCATGGTAATCTAATTAAATTTTATGACTTCTTCACCAGTTTTGAGTTTTTCTTTACAAATATTACCAGTTTATTTTAAATTTGATTTTAGGCTGATAAATTACTTAATGATTGAAATAATTATCACTACAGATAATCAATGTCGATATCTGTTAATTTAATAATGAGATAAATTTATAGTTTTAATTAATTAATTTTAAATCTGGAAAAGAACAGCTTAGAATAGGCCCCTTAATAAATTCTGAATAATAAGCATAATATACGTTGTCATTAATATCATCTTAAGTATACTAAACAGATTTCTTTTAAGCAATATGAATTTAAAAATTCACATATAACTAGTGATTACTCATTGTCATGTTATTTGAGTAATTCATTTAGCTCAAAATATATATCCAAAATATCCAATCAGTTGCAACTTACATATCCTGAAAAGGAGCATATACAAATATAAAATGAATTAATAATCAAAAACTTTAATATAATGTTAATATATTTAATATTACTGAAATTACTGATTATTGACAAGACTATGCCTTGTTTATAAAATCGTACATCCTGCTGTCTTATCAGCTTAGAGGAGTTGAAATTTGGAGAGTATTAGGTGCCTAAATCATGCATGCATAAAAAAACCAGACTTGTAGGTAGTCAGGGGACTGAGAACCGAAACACAATAAAATACAAAATGGCAACACTGTCTACAAACAGGCAGTAATGTGAGATTTGCACATGCGTTGCTGGTTGGTAAGTTGGAAATACGAATATTGCAAAATCGAATTTTGACAAACACGTGCGTTAGGAAGTTCGAAAAGCGAATGTTGCTAAATTGAATTTTGACAAACGAATCTTTGAAAAAAAACCCATTTATCTGTCCCATGTTATTCCCCACATATTTCTGGTCGCCATGTGCTAACCTCGACCAATTGACCAGAGATATCTTGTTTCATCATCGGAACTTTTTGAAACTAGATAGCGCGTCGTTTTAATTTATATTAAAACTAACTTCCGAAATAGAATTATTTTTTCTTTTTACATTTATTAATATATATATGTATATATTTAGTTTGTGCAAAATTAAAAAATAATTGTGAACAATACAATAGCCACCATCATTTTTTCAAAAACAGGAAATTTTCACATTGACAAAAATTCAACCCGGGGCATCATGCAATGGAGAGAAATTTTAACATTCTATAGGTTAATTTCAATGAAAATACATCGTGGAAGACCTCGTGGTCATGGCTGGCAAAGTTTGAATGATTGCACTCAAAACCAGCAATACTAAAGATGATTGGAGAATGAGAACAAGACCCACCGTGAGCGTCAAAGTGATCCCACTTAGTAGTGAGTCTCCGAGACATAGTCTTGTCCCAAATACAGCCTTGCCATTTTACTTGTATTTTTGATTTATTTTCAAAGTGGCTAATAAATTATTTAATGACTTAAATAACTTGAAAAACTTAATGCTGCAATATTTGAACTTTTTTATAATATGAACATTTTTCAATTCATAAATATGCAAGTGTGATATAGCCAAACTTTCTATATCAAAATTAGGCCTTAATATTGTCCAAGTTACATAATAATTGTTGTTCGTAGCTACCTGAGAAAGTCTCTTGTTACACTTTCTCGAAGGCAAAACAACGCTTTCCTGTGATCTATTAACTTCTGAACGGCCGATATCGTCTGTGGATATCACTAGAGATGGCCGGAGAAAGGCAGTCGTCACCAGTCCCTCAATGGAACATCATCTCTTATCTAGTGTCTAATTTAGTGCCAACAGATATACCTAGTTCTTGCGGATAATTCAGTTAAATGTATACTTCCTTGTCTACGGATACGTATTTTGAAGATGAACTCTATCTCAGAGGACTAAGATACTTTACTACACGATCAAGAACGATGAAGAGAACCTTTCCAGAACTAGCATCAGACTATTTTCGAACATCATCACCCCAAGGTATATATCGCCATGCGAAATTCTATGTAAACTCTCTCTCTCTCTCTGACCACGAAAGTACCTTAGATAGTTCCCTCTTTAACGAGGACTGCATATATTCTAACGTGATGTTTCAAATAAACGTTGTTTCGTTACCCTAATCTAATCTCTGCTTGAGTCACTTCCATATGCTGTCTCTCAATCAACTGACATTACAAATCCGCCCATCCGCTTACAGAGCCACTTGCGTGACCGTGCAACATTAATAACCGCCGTCTCAGCTTCTTGTTCCATGAAACATGGTGATGTCAAGCCTGACAAGGCATCAAAGAGGTGCTGACCCTCCAGTCACACAAGATCCTTATACATATTCTTTAATCCAGTAGTGGCCAACCTTTTTGGAAGCAAGGGCGCAATTAAAAATTTTCATGAACGTTGCAGGCGCAACAATATGTAATGACATTGTTGCCAGCCTGGCAACACCTTACAGTGCCCCAAGATTTTTTCTTATGTCTCCTGGTCAGCCATTCTGACCACGTGCACGGTACTGCTGATACACACTGTACTAGAGCTCCAAATAAATTTGTTTTACCTGTTAAATTCTGTGTTTATTTCGTCTAGAACCCAAAACATCATATATGTTTATTGTTAAAGTTATTTTTAATTTTTTTTAATTCTTAATTATACTTTCTTAATTTTTTTTTCATTTAATTTTTGTCATTTTTAATTTTGATTCTTTTTGATTTTATTTTATAGGTTAAAATAATAATAAAAATGTGTAATAACAATTTTATTAAATGACATTTATTACATAATACATGAAAAATTAATGAGAAGGTTGAGACTGTATTTTGTGACATAATTTTTCAAAATCAGAAGAGTAATTTGATACTGCTACTCTTAAACTATCATTCAAATTTTCATCCATATAGAGTTATTTAATATCTCAATAAATAATTACTTGAAAATTTCAATTAATAAATAAGTAATAAGTAATTTCAAGAAAATTCTGCTTAAAAGCTGGATCATGAAATTGATTGAAATTAAAAAATTATTTTAATTTATCAGGAATCATGTCGTTAAATAACCATTTAAAATCAATCAGATAATGTTTAATGTCACCTGTATCCTGTTAAAAACTGTTTAGGCAATTACTTTCTATCTCATCCAAATAACACAGTGTCTAGTATTTTATTCAGAACTGCCTTTGTTTTAAAAATATACTTAACTTCCAAACAATAATGTCATTGTATTCAATAAACATAGAATTATAAGACTTACTTCTAACTCAAAACCAAAAACTGTGCATAATTTGATAAAAAAATGTCCTTCACTAACATTTTTGAATCCAATGGTTTTATCTTCTTCAGATGAAAACGGACAAAATAAAACCTTAGTTGAAAAACCCAAAATAAAATGTTAGCGAAGGATGTTTTTTGTCAAATTATGCACAGTTTTTGGTTTTGAGTTAGAAGTAAGTCTTATATTTTACGGTGTGTTCCTTTGTGGTTTTGTTTTTAGAATTATGACTTTTTTTGTGAATACAGTCAAGATCGTAAACTTGCTGTAACACTTCCTACGATAACATCAGTAAATTGTAATCTCTGTAAGTTTTAACATAGAAAATGCAAGAGATTTATCCCAAAAGACGATTTCAGATTTTCCTGCAAGTTGTCATTTTAATAATCATTATATCTGATTAAATAATCAGTTGTTTGAATTTATTTCAGTACGTTTTTGGTACACATTATCATTGGTTTTTAAATAGTTTAAACAGATAACAGGTCATTTTTGTTATTAAATAGTTTTTTCATTCTAAAAATTAACAATTTTGAGATTTTAATAAATTTAGTTGTTAAACCTATTATAATATTGAATAATTTGTTTGGATGTAATTTTAAGAACTTGCCATGTTTACAAAATATAATTCTATTTGCTGAATATAAAGCTGTTTTCTTTAATATTTTTCTAAAATACAAAAAAGATAGCAGCTTTATTACAGTAAAAATTATCATGACTAGTTAAAAAAACTCAAAAAAATTATTATTCTATATTAATATCATACTAATTATATTTAAAAAAAACATGTTGTAATCAAAATTAGCTTTTAAAATGAAACTATTCTGAAAACATAATTTTAATAGTGAATTATTTTTCTCTTACTTCACAGAAATATTTGTTGATGGTGATCTTAGCCCATTAGGTGATGAAATAATTCCAGATTCTTTCCCCTGAACAGAAGAACTAGAAGTTCTAATAGGAGTAGAACCTCTATGATTTAAATTTCGTTTGTTTTTTGCTCTATATCTGGAAAAATATCAAATAAATTTCTTTAAGTAAATAAAATTTTCTGAAATTCTAAGCTTCCTAAATAGATTTATATTTTATATACTTTTCCATTTCTTCCTGAGAATGTGCAAAAGTGCAATTAGCTCCACGAGGACAACTTCCACGTTGAGTAAGATCTCTACACATACTTGTTTTATATTTTGCATTAAGATTTTGTCTATCTTCTTGTAACTTTCGGCTACCAAAGTTCTGAATAAATTCTACCAAACCTTTAACAACAATTCTTGCAGCTTCAAGTGCACTTTTTAAATCTTCCCAAGAAGGTACAACAGCATCTACATTAGAAATTGATTACATATTAAATTTTTGTTAAATGAACTACATATTCTAATTTCATTTTATAAAATACATTAAACAGTCACCTGGACTAGGATCAATTCCAGCAAGAAGTTCTAAATGAGAACGTAAAACAGAGAGATTCCCAGGATCACCTGTTCGTTGCAAAGCTATAACTAATTCTTGAACACTTTGAGAAAATGATTGTGGTGTTTGTAGCTAAAAATACATATTAAAAAGTTTTATATTTACAAAATTTAAACATTAATATATATGAAACATTTTAATATTTATATTAACCTTATCAATAATTGACTGCATATGTGATTTGTGTGCAGTATCACCATACAATAAAGATGACCATTGTTCCGGAGCAATTCTTAGACCAGCTTCAGTTGCTATCTGCACAATTTGTGCATCATGTTCTCGTCTTAATGCTTCATATGTACGAAATTCTTCTTTTAATTGCATTAGAGAAGAATCTCCTTCTCGTTTTGAAACCTATTAAATAAATTGTTTTAAAATTCTAACAAATTTTTAATATCAATAAATTATTATTATATAATATAAAAATAGAACAGAAATTAAATTGTCTTCATTCTTCTATCATGTCCAATCACCAGGAATAAAAGTTTTCCTTCACAGAGATGACTTTTTTATTTGAGGCTACATCTCTGCAAAATTCTGTAAAACAGTTAAACTTAGCTTCTATATTTTTATATTGTGAAATGTACCATCTGGCTTTTTATTTCAAGTTATTATTATTATTATGTTGGATTAAGTGAGATATACTCGGTTAATACCGGTGGCTGTGTACTATGCCGAACCAAAGTCAAGGCATAGTAATCAAAACAGAAATTAAAGAAATGTATCAGTGTGTGTGTCTGTATTCAAGAATTTTCTCACAATATGACATGTATTCAATATAGTGGCCTTCTGTAGTGTGATGTATGTGTTTCTATTCAATTGTAATGTGCCCAGGCTTTTGTGTAGTGTGTGTGGTATGACACCTGTAGAGGAGAGAACAACACGTACAATAAGCACCCTATCTATCCTCCACAGATGCCTTATTTCCTGGACAAGTTCTGTGTACTTGCTGACTTTTTCAGTGCATGTGTTTTGTACATTGTGAGTGTTTGGAATGGATATGTCTATAATGTATGTGATTTTGTGTTTGTCAATGAGTGTGATGTCTGGTCTGTTGTGGTAAATTGTTTTATCTGTGATTATGGCTCTGTCGTAGTGCATTTTGTGCGTGTTGTTTTCCAATACTGTCTGTGGAATGTATTTGTAGTATGGTTCGTGGATGTCTACTAATTTGTGTTTCTTTGCAAGCTCTTGGTGTATTATATTTGCTACTTGATTATGTCTGTGTAAATAATCTATCTGTGCCAAGAGCTCGCAACCAGAGGTGATGTGTTGTATAGTTTCTGGTATGATGTGACATTTTCTGCATGTGTCATTTGTGAGTGTTGCATCTTTGAGTATGTGTTTTCTGTAGTTTTTAGTATTTATGACCTGATCCTGTATGGCGATCATGAATCCTTCCATCTCCCCAAAGAGGCATCACCGAGCTAACCAGCTGTTTGACGCAATTTTGTCAACAAAATCCTGGGCCAGATCATAAGGATGCCTGCCATGAAGTGCCTTTCGAGCCCACAATTGTTTAATGGTGTCTATGCTTTTTATATGTTGTGTTGTGTCCATATGATGTGAGTGTAAGTTTAATGGTGTGTTATTTGAGTCTGCTAGAGTTGTTATTGTTGTTGTTATTATTATTATTATATTGCAAATGTTCTGCTCAGCTAATGCTGGTACCAAGTGCTATGCTGGACTAAAGTCAAAGCATAGCTACCCAAACAAGTATAACATTAAGCTTCAGTTTATTGGTGTACGAATCTGCCTAGAAACTTTCTAACAATGACATATATTCAATATTGCAGCTTTCTGTAATACAGTGGAACCTCAGTATACGTCTGCTTTAGAATACGTCTAATTCAGAATATGTCCTGCTGTTTGGACGAAACAAATTTTGCTGGGTATACGACTTTTGTTCGGTATACAACTTAATTCAATTATACGTGCCATCTACGAACAAGTAGCACTATCGGTGTACTAGACCAGACTTGACGTTCGCAGTCCCACAGTTTATAACTTTGTTAAATTTCTTCTGATTTTATTAATTTGTAAGTAAAATTTTATTATTTTTATTAATCATGAATTACAAAAAGGCAAATGAAAAGCAACAGAAAACTAAAAAAATGACTAGAATCACAATGAAACTGAAAAAAGAGATTGTTGAGAAATATGAAGGTGGCATGCGTGTTTGAGATTTAACTGTTGCATACCGTATTCCGAAAACGATGATATCGACAATCGTGAAAAATAAAGACATTATTAAATCTGCTAATGTTGCTAAAGGGTTTAATCAATTTCTAAACAGATTATTGGTATTAAGGAGAGTTTGATTTGATTTGATTTTGATTTAATGATTTAAATAATATAATACAATATACTGTAATAACTTTAAAAATCTATAATAAAATTTATTTTTTTATTAATGTGCTCAAACAGCGCTTAAATTATTTTACAATCCCATTAATATACCATATCAAGAGGAGTTTTTTTTACATGAGAACGGATTAATCATTTTTATATTACTTCTTATGGGAAAGGTTGGTTTGGTATACGTCCTATTCGGTATAAGTCCAAACATCAGGAACAGATTAAAATCGTATACCGAGGTTCCACTGTATATGTATGGTTTTATTAAGGTTTAATGTTTCTAGATTTTTGTGTAGTGTATGAGCTATGACACTATCTATCCTCCACAGATGCCTTATTCCATATAAGAGTGTAGTGTACTTGTTGATTTTTTTTCAATGGTTGTACTATTCATGTTATGAGTGTTTGGAATGGAGTTATCTTTTATATAAGCAATCTTATTGCATTTGTCCATAAAACTGATGTCAGGTCTATTGTGATGAATTGTTTTATCTGTAATTATGGTTCTGTCATAGTATATTTTGTATGTGTCATTTTCTATTACTGCCTGTGGAGTATATTTATAGTATGGTACCTGGGTGTTTAATAATCTGTACTTGTGTGCAAGCTCTTGGTATATAATATTTACTATTTGATTATGCCTATGTAAATAGTCTGTGCTAAGAGCTTGCATCAGAGATTACAGGCTGTATTGTTTCTGGCAGAATATGGCATTTTCTGCAAGAGTCATTTGTGAGTGATGTATCCTTCAGAATGTGTTTTCTGTACTTTTTAGTGTTTATGACCTAATCTTGAATAGCAACCACAAACCCTTGAGCCTCTCCAATCAGACAGCCCCAAGTCAGCTAGTAGTTTGACACAGTTTTGTCAACATAGTTCTGAGCCAGGTCATAGATATGTCTACCATGAGGTGATTTTTTGACTCATGACTGCTTAATGGTGTCTATGTTATTTATATGTTGAGCAATATCTAACAAGGGGATGTAATTATAGACATACCTAGGTTAAACAATGACTTTGTTGCCAGAGTAAGTATGAACTGTACATGAATGTATAGAAAATGTTTTGTTTTTAAATATTGTTAGGTAGCATTTGTTAATTGCTTTTGACATTGACTCGTTACTTGAAACAGACAGATTTTATTGTTTTATTATCCTGTTTATTGTACACTTGTAGTTTTCTAAAAATAAATTAGTTTTTCTTTTTGACAGTATAATAAATTTAAAAATACCAAGAATAAAGTGAAAATTATAGTTTTAGGGAAAAAATAACATTGATGCAACCAAGATTCAAAACACCAACCTCACAATTACAAAATCAGCACACCCCCACCAAGCAACCAGCCACTCTGCAAATGATGGGAATTTCAAAGATTTTAAGTGATTTTCAATTTTCAACCTCAATTTCCTCATTTAATTTTAAGTATTGTGTCTTATGGCTTGACAATGTCAGTCATTTGGGATGCACTATAATGTGGGAATCCCGGGTTAAGAGAAAGTTGCCTCTCACCTGTGTTTGACTTTGGATCCAAAAGACCCACCCACAATGTCACTGGATGGGATTGTAAAATTGTCATTTTGTAAACAGGAAGTTCTTGTGATCTTTTAATTTTTCCTGACACCAAGCTAATTAGTGCATTAGGCATGCATTATAATATTGTTATATTTTTGTCCGAGGGATAGGGATCATACACTCCCGATAAGACTTTGGCATATATTTGAGATCAATTAAACAAACTAAAAACAATATTTAATGGAAATAACAAACATGAAATACAAATATGTGACTGAACGTGGCCAGCTTCTAAAGTCCTTATCTAAATGAGAGAAAGAGAGTTCACATTAATAAAAACATACTACCTTGGTTGACAAATGTTGATCTTTTTATTGGGCTGTCATACAATCAGTCTTTGATTGACATACTTCTTATGGAGAGGTTAATTGGCGATTCTCGGCTGACGAAGATTCGATTCAAATTCCTAATGAGATGGAAACGTATGTGGGTTTGGAGACTGATGATGGGCAGCCGGAGCAGGACCATGCTCTCTTTCTATGGCTTCTATACTTCTATCAGGCAGTTCCTTCTATGGCCATCTGCCTCAAGTTTGCAATTTCTTTCTCTTTTATTGTAAATTCCTCTCCAGTTGGGTTTTAGGCTTGGTAACATCTGATGGGATATTTGTTCGGATGCAAATGGACAATGTTCATCAGAGATGTGTGATAACATCTCTTCCAAAGGAAATTTTACTTCCCTTCCCACGAATTTAATATTTTAACAAATTCTTAATAAAATTAAAATATTCTGTCTCTGGATTCTAACAATAACCTCACTGAGTTTAATCAAAATCGATGACCCAAATGTCATGCTGTCTCTTTGTAAGTGCTCAGAGTGTAAGTTTAAAGGTGTGATGTTACTATCTCAGAGTTATAGCTTTATGTTATCTTGATGTTTCTTGTTTTTTGTAGAAAAACTCCCACAGTATCAGAATTTGTTTGTAGTGGAGCTTAACTATATTAATCAGGCCATGGTCACCTTCGTTATGAGGAAGAGTTAGTCTTTCTATGGATGATTTCAGATGATATTGTTTATGCTTAGTAAATGTTCTTGTTTTCCTTTGGAGTTGCTCAAATTCTGTGTGTGTCCAATGAATAATTCTGAACGAATAAGTGAGTATAGGAACAACATATGTCTTAATAGCTTTAATAGTATGTTTTGCATTATGGTGCATTCTTAGTATGGCATTTAATCTGTTCTGAGTGTTAATCTTTGTAATTTTAAACTAAAATTACATAATGATATGTTCTTAAAAAATTAATGAAGTTTCCTACTCATCAAAACAAAGGACAAAAGTATCGGCACAGTTGAAGATAATACTAAAAATATATTACAATTTATATTTTGTAGTAAATCCCTGGTTCTTAATGACAGTTTTTAGTCTCTCTGACATTGAATGCACTAGTTTTTGCATAATTTCAAAAAAAATTTTTCCCCATTATTCAAGAAGTGTTTGAAATAATTTAATATCTCTTAATTTCTCACTCTATCGTCAAGTTGTTTCCATAAATGTTTGATAGGGTTCAAATCTGGAGATTGTGGGGAATGTTTCAGTGTGAATTATATGATAAAGTAGTCATTGACAGACAATACAAGCCATATGTTTATGGTCATTGTCCTGCTGAAAGTAAAAGTCATCTACACATAAACTCTCACTAAAACACCGGATTGTAAATAATTCTTCACCGGTTATTAGGTTTTTGGGTGAAGAATTAGTAAAAGTCATCATCCAAATTTAGTTTATTTGCAGTTCACTGAAGATTTTTGTTGAGAATATTTATTAAATACATCATTTTATCCATTGTACTGTCTATGAATACAAATTTTCCAACATCAATAGCCAACATATAGCCCCAGACCATCACACTACAACCCCCATATTTTACTGTGGCTTGAATATTCTTTTCTTGCAGCTCTGTGTTGAGTTTTCTCCAAAGTAAATTTTTTCCATTGTTATGAATTAAAGTAAATTTACTTTCATCTGAAAGCATTTTAGACCAAAATGAATTATCTTTATTTATATAATCTTTTGCTAAAAGCAAGCCTCATCTTTTGATTCATTTTACTTATATATGGCTTTCTTCTGGCTATTCTCACTCTGTAACAAGCACATGAAGGATTCAGCAAACACTTTTCAGATGAACTACCTTGTTGAAATCTTCCTTTAGCATCATTACAACTTCAGTTGAACATATTTTTGGTTTCTTGACCGAACGGACTACATTTATTCTCTGAGAGTAAGCTTCCGTGGACGATTGCATCTTGGTTTATTTTCAAAGCTGCAAGTCAATTTAATATGCTTAGTTACATTTCTTACAATAAACCTACTCTTTTTTTAACTATTTTCCTAATTTCCAAATATGATTTGTTAAGACTACATAAATGTGCAATAATTTTTCTTTCTTCTATTGTTGTTTCAGTACCTCTGCTATTCATTTTGGTAACAACAACTAGATTGAAATAACAATATTTTTCATACCTGATAAGGTTAAAAGAAACATTAGATTTCATATATCTACCATACTGGGCATAAAAAATGACGTCAATAAAACTAATTTGCTTAAATATCATCACTGTGCCAATACTTTTGTCCATTTGAATCATGTATACAAATATACTTTTTAAATTTTCAAGCCAAATATAAGTAAGTAATATTTTTATTTAGTGTTCTTATATGATGAATAACATCTAATTATTATGTGAAAATTTCATAGAACTACAAGATTTTTACTATTAAATTTATAAAAGAAAATTTAATTGGCTGTGTGCCAATATTTTTGTCCACCACTGTAACTGGCCTACTAAGTATATTAATAATGTGTGTAATGACCTAGGAGTTTTATTTTATTGAATTTTTATGATGACTGTGAATGATTTTACTCCCAATATTTCTTTGTAATTTCATGAAAAAATTGACTTTTTACATATACAGGGTCTGTACAGGTAATTCCATCTTTGATTCCCTGACCAATTATGACATTATTCCCTGATTTATTAACATTTCTGCATTTCCCCTTTCCATTATGTAATATTTGGCCAAGTCTATTTAAGCCCATTTTGTACACAATTATATAAATTTTTTTATTAAAAACACTTTATTCACTTACGAAAAATGAAAAACTTAGCTAATTACGTAACTGATTTTACGCTAAGTCATTTCTACAGCAAATAAAAAATTCGTGATTTAATTTAAAGTCATTTTTAAATTTTATTTAAATAAGAAAAAGACTTGCTTTGCATTGTATAATCGAATTTTCTTAAAGTGAGGAGGTGATAAATTCAAAATAATTTAAACAGGATAAATCACTTATTGCATGCTTTTTGGACCAGCATGGACCAATTTTTAAGATCACTACATTTCTTCCCATCCTTCCTTGAAACTTATAGTGGGAGCAGAGGAGTTTTGGTGGAAAAGCAGATCGTTGTTGATGGTGTTTTTAGAAAATTCTATTTTAACTCTATGACAATATTTTGGTACACTTCCGAAATTCCACAGGCCATCTAAAGATAGAAATTTGCACTTAAAAAAAAGACATATCACAAATAATAATATGCCAATTTTGATGGATTGATTATCTCCACATACTGTATGTGGCAGCAGTGAAGAATACAACAAATAAAAATATAAATTGTGTGAGATCTGCCACACGGTCCAAAAATGTCTCTTACATAATATCAGTAAGCCGACTGATAGTTTTTTTTCCCTCCACGACATCAACTGACAGCAATGAGTTAACCAAACATTGCACAGATCAAAAAAAATTGGGAGAGTTGTGTACAGCAGTGATTCTCAAAGTGGGGGTCGTGAAAAATATTTGGGGGGGGTCGCTGAAAAATTGATTCTAGATCAATTTTTTTCAAATATTTTATAAATTTACTACGGATTCATGTTTAGAAATAATAGAAATAAAAACTATATAAAATAATTTTTACTTAAATAAATTGCACATATAAATAATAAAAAGAATATAAATATTTAAATATGAGCCTAACCCCCTCCCTCCGGGATGTTTTTCGACACATACTTATTCTTCGGGGGTCCTTTGAAATTTTTAAGTGCAGAAGGGGGTCACGGTCCAAAAAGTTTGAGAAACACTGGTGTACAGGACACAATTGCAATTGTTTAAAGTGTGAATCTGTCTTTGTGTTATTAGAGGAAGGATAAGATGTAAACAAATAAAACCTTGGTGGTTATCACATTCAAAGTCAATATCTATCAGTTCGGGTAGTAGTGCACTCAAAATATTCACATCAGAGTTGATGCACTGGGTTTTCTTTTGTTATCTATACAATCTGCATCATTCAGCATTAGTCATTTTGGGCTTTTCTGATTCCTTTTAAATTTTTTTTCCAACAATATACATTTCTTACATTCTATTCATATTTCCTTTGCAATTTCTTTGACATTATGAAAACTTTCTTCAACTCGCACACTTATCAGATTATATTTTATTGGTTATGATTGCTAAATAATATTGTAGATTCTGTCATTCTGTACAAATCAATACCAATTTCAACTTCCTGTCTCTTCGCAATCCAAAGTTTCACTGCCCAAATGTTGCACCGTGTCGTCATTTTCAATGTTCATGTGCAATCGCTAACCCTCCCCCAGACAGCCGCACCCCCTACTACCCACCATTTTAAATACAGACACAAACTTTCTATCCAACGAAATTTAAATCATTAAATTATCATTTATAGTTTACGAGATGTAAGTGCAACAAATCTTGTCATTTATTTGGTTGCTCCAGTTTTTTTAGATCTCCCTATACCAAACTGAATTTTAAGACATGTTCAGAACAAAAAGGAGCAAGAGCGACAGACAGATTCCACAGTATTTGTAGATTCCTTGTCTTTCCCTGACTTTCCAGATCTGTATGGACCCTGCATATAAATAATTAAGACGTAGTAGGTACAACAATAATTATACTATTATCATATTTTATGTGATGCTTTATGAATTTGATTAAATATATTGATATTCATAATCTGATGTCATTTACAAAGCTATTTGAAAGACAGACCAGATCCTAGTTTAGCATTCTATTGAACTTTCCATACTATGCATTACAGAAATGATTTTTTGGTATTAAAATAATGAAATTCACATTCATTTTATTTAAAACAGTCAAAATGATATTTGTAAAAATTGTGACAATTATTTTTTACAGACTCTCTGGATCATTTCAAGCACAAGTATGAACTTCTAGCTTTCCAGGTGTTTTTGGATAAAAACACCTAAAAACAAGCATCATTTTTCTATAATTTTAATGAGATTCTTTGTATTATTGAGGTTATTAGATTCTTGTGATATTTTGAAAATTATTAAGAGTAGCATTTAATTATAATTAATTATCTGGATGTTTTGATAGAATCAAATGAAATGAATTCTCAAAATATTTGGTCAAATAATGGGTCAGAGCGGTTATTAATTAATACATTAATAAATAAGTTTTGTTTATAAAAATGTTCATTTGATTTAATTGAAGAGAGTCAATTCACTTAAATTCTTGTGAGATGATTTAATTGCTCGAGAGTTGACTTGAAACAATCACTTTTCACAAATGGTACCATTTTGTCTCCTTCCTTTTATCCCTAACTGAATTCATTTGTTCCCTTTCTGATTAATAATTCTGATTTTTTTAACTCATTAAACTCTATTATTAAATCATTAAAACAGTTCCAAATAAAATGGAAGAAAACCTCTCGCAATAAAAAACCAGCGAATGAAAAGGAAAAATATCACAAATGTGTACAGTCTTATCATTATAACCTTCTTTTGTCTCTAACTGAAATCTCAATTGAATATCATTAACAGAAATGTGGTAGACAACACACACATTAACTCAAATTCAACTTGAGATGGACTATTATATATGCCTATGAATTAATTATGAAGTATACCAAGGAGAACAAAGGCAGTGATGAGCAGTCAGTAAGTCTGTAATTATTGCTCAGACAAAGAATGGATACAAATCATTGTGTTAATAAAGTCAACAGTCATTTCACTGGTCTCTACACAGACCATCCAACCAAATAACAGATAACATTTGTTTTTTCATTTTTTAATTTTATATTAACTCTTTTTACATTGATGAATAACCTAATCTACATTTTATTTTATTTGATTTAGAACCATCAGTTGATAGGTAAAACATTGCTACAAACACATTTTTATCTATTATTATTTAGGGAATGTGGACAGAGTGACAAGACAAAGTTTGCTGTAAGAAATAATGGAAAAGTTCTTCATTTTTTAAATTTTGTTTTACAAAAATTTCCAAATACAATATATAGTTATATTATACTGTGTGACTCAGATTTACATGATTCTTGAGATTTTCCCATTCATGCTGACATCTGACTAATATGTTTGACTAGTGAGAAACAAAATTTTACAAATCTTAGTTGTGCTTATGATTTATTTTTATTGATTTACACTATATCTTAATTTACTAAAATTCATTACTAATTCATTCATTTCCTTTTATTAAAATAATTTTTTATTGGTTTTTAGAAAGACATTTAAAAATAAAAGGTTTGAAAATATCTTTTCATTTTAGTTACTTTAAAACAAATTTCAAATATTTAAATATAAAAATTTAATTTAAATTATATATAATTTACAGTATATTTTAAATTTATTTACAATTAAGATTACTTTTAACTTAAAACACTATCTTGAACTAAGTTGTAGAGTTCTAGTATTTACTATTATAAAATTTGTAAATTAATTACTTACAAAAAACATCAAGGTAAAGAAAAAGTAATACTACTATCACTATACTAATAATAATTATATATATTTCATGGTTGTTTCAACAATAACAGATATAAACCGTGTTCACAAAGTTTAGTTACTATAATCTTAAGATAATTATAGTAATAATTACAATAACATTTTTAGTATTGAATTTGATTAACTAAATATAATGGACTTGGCAGTTGTCCCTTTGGTGAAGTTTGTATAGATTACATAATAGATTTCTATTTCCATGAGTTCATATTTTATACACATTCTTATTACTTATGTCACTGTTATTAACTATAATTCAAAAGTGAAAATGATGATTTTGTAAGTATAAACATTAGAAAAAAACTCAAAAGGGTTAAAAGAATAAGGATATTAATTCGGATTAAACACTCTGAGAACTTCAATCCCATCTTCAGAGCAACAACGTTCAATGTTCTGACAATTCAAATAGACCAACTGTTCTTACATAATTTTTTGAATGTTTTCTAACCAACCAACATTACAAATATGAACATTTCTTTAAAAAATTGATAGATATTTTTAAATTAACAATACTTGAAATAAATACAAAAATCATAATAAACATGAAATAATATTATCCATGCATAAACTAAGAATCAAAAATGAAAAACAAAATACAAATTAAACTTACAGGCAGATAGGTAACGTAACTACTAAAATTAGTAATTTATGGAAAACCATCTACAGCCCTAGTAGAATAGATCTTCACAAAACAGAAACTGTTCCTCAATGGAAGGTTACCAAGATTCTGATGAAAAATCCAGCAATGAGTTGCTTAACTTTTCTGGCAACATTTGATAATGTCATCTGTTATCATATTTTATTTTAAAAACTTTTTATATTTTTAACTATTATAAAAAGGCAAAAAGCTTAATTTTCAAGGTTAGACCTGGGTTTTATAAAAAAATTGTAAATGCTAATAACGAGTAAAATCGTCATTAAGTCCGACCCTACTGGAGATACACACGATCCTCATTATGTCTCCACCCCTCGACCTTTAACCACCAAAATTTAATAGCATCAATCCCCCTAATGAACATACCTCCCTGCAAAATTTCAGAAATTTCAACAAAATGCACAGAAGTTAGCTCAAAGAGGGTGAACAAAATCATGCCCCTCCATACACAAACATCGATACATACAGTAAATACCCCTAAATTTTTTTTTTGCATTTCTCAACATTTCAAGGTGTAATGAGCCCAAAAATGTATAAATTTTGGGGTAATTTTTTTACCAATCACCATACTTTCCTAGCTGTTACATATAACAGCTAGGAAAGTAAAAATACAAGATATTTGCCACTTAGAATGGCTGAAGAGTTGACCATCACAACTGCCAAATTTTCAATCATAAATTAAGAGAAGGAAATGAATTAGATCCTTGGGTATGGCTTCCCTACAATCACAAGCCTGCCCTTGAAAATTCAAGATTAAGCTTCTCTCCAAGTCTCAGCTATTTATATTGTACAAACTTCTGTAGTAGGCCTCCTCACTGACGTTTCCTGTATTTTAACACTCTTAATATCTGTGCATACCACTGAATAACATTTTTTTTTACTGTTATTTTATTCTTTTTTTTTTTATGTTTTTTTGCCATTTTCAGTTGTTATGTTTCATCTTTTATTTTAGCTTAATTTGTATTTTGTTTTTTATTTTTGTTTCTTAGTTTGTGCATGGACATTATTATTTCATGCTTATTATAAGTTTTGTATTTACTTCAAATGCAGTTAATTTTAAAATATCTATTAATTTGTTAAAGAAATGTTTGTTCGTATTTGTAATGATGGTTGGTTATCTATAAACAGTTGTTCCACTCAAATTGTCAGGACATTGAATTTTGATTTGAAGATGGAATTGAAAATCCCAAAAAGTGTTTAATCCAAATAAATATCCTGACTCCTTTAATTCTTTCAAGTGTCTCTTTCTAACAGTGACAATAATACAGTTATAAAAATATAACTGTTAAATATGAAATCATGGCTTTAGAAATTTACTAGTTAATCTACATAATTGAAGGGCAATAAGTATGAGTAATTTGGAAAAAACAAAAAATTATTTTCTGTCTTCAAATGAAGACCAAGTAGTTTTTCTAAAGCAGTATATGACTAAAATTAGTTATTTTTTTAATATGGAATGTAAAAACGTTAATAATATTTAAATAAATCAATAAAAAGCTGTTTTGTGATTTAAAGTACATAAATTTTTTTATAATTTATGAAAAATTTTCAAAATATACTTTCACTTTTGCTTTTTTAATCAACTAGTTATATAAATAAAAAATCATGGCTATAATAATTAAAAGATTTAAACAAAATGTAAAGAAATATTTCAAAAATCAATAAATTTTTCTTTTTTGTAATTTTAGAATTATAATTTTTACATTGAATTTACACATTAAAAGAGGATCACAAACATTTAATAATTAAATATAAGTCAGATGATGATATCATTTATACTCAAACCATCATAATATATAATTGAAGAGCCTATTTCCAAAATGACGTATCTCCATTTTTATTTTTATTTTTTACGTTCATGGCACCAACACATTGATAATATGCTTCTCTATAGTGCTACAATATTTTTTTTTTACCAAAATGGATGTTTCTTCTGTTGAAAAATGTATCAAAAAATTGGTTTTCTTTTCAAATGTGACATTTTTTGTTTTGTATTTATTTCCAAACTGTCACATTTCTATAACAGCCAATTACAAAGTGTATACTGGTCACGTGACTATTTCACAATAATGACTGCTTTCTGAAGCGCAAGTGCTATTGTGTTTGATTGTTTTCTTAATTTTTCTTTAATAATGGCCACATTTTCTGAAGAAGTTCAAACAGTATTTAGTTGATATGCTAAAAAGAGGTCACGTCCTCATTTTGTAAAAATTTTCATAAGAAAAATCCAAAAATCAAGAAAATTAATTCGTTTGTGATGGATGCAGTGAACAAAACAAAAATTACACATTATTAGTAATGCTAAGTAAACTTTAAGATATATATATAGTGTAATTTTTGAGATTACATGGTCACAGTTATATAAACCCATAGATAGGGCCTTTGGAAGGGTGGAAAAAAAATGTTAAGAAAAGCTGAACTGCTTTTTTTATCAGAAGACTACAATAAAATTTTTGAGAATATAGGACAAATATATGTTCTTGGTAAAGACTGGCAACTTGGTAATTGGAAACTTTCAATTCATTAACACATTAAGTCAAAAATGGATTTTAAAGTATCTGAAATGAAAGCAATCAGAATAAACTCTAAATATGTTTGTTGCGAACAGCACTATTCTGATAGATCAGGGATGTGCAAACATACAATATTAAAAAAAGGTAAAAAATGGTTATATCTATTAGTTAATTTGTTACCATTGGAGAATAAACTTAAGCTGGAAAAGATAGATGATGTGAAGAAACTTTTAGATAAACTGGGAATAAGTGATGGGCATACTACAATGACATTTTACAGAAAGTGTTTTCTTGTTTAGAAAGTGATTGATTCTAAATACGAGGGTAGTCCCAGAAGTACCCGACCTAACAAAGAAGACACAAAAAATTTGGGAAAACATATCTTTATTTTTCAACATAGTCTCCTTTTAGCTCGATACACTTTTCCCAGTGATGTTCAATAGCTTCGATACCCTGTTTATAGTGAGAATTGTCGAGCTTCTCAAAACAGCCATCAACCGCAGACTCCACCTCTTCATTGTTGGCAAATCTTTTACCACCGAGGTATTTTTTCAAGTTTGGAAAGAGAAAATAATCCGAGGGGGCTAAATCTGGTGAATAGGGTGCACGAGGAAGCAATTCGAACCTTAACTCATTGATTAATTATTATGCCTTTGTGTCCTAAATAAAAAACATTATTTTTGATCTGTAAGACTAAATATCTGCATCCATATTTTCCAGTATAATAAGTCCTGTTAATATATAGAAAGTACTAGTATACAAAATAAATTTTAATTTAACTTAACTCATTGATTTTGGCCATCGCAATAATGGATGTGTGAACTGGTGCGTTGTCTTGATGAAACAACACTTTCTTTTTTGCCAAATGTGGCCATTTTTTCTTGATTTCATCACTCAAGCACTGCAATAAGTTTGCATAATACTCACCATTGATTGTTTTTCCTTTTTGAAGATAATCAATGAAAATTATCCCACGCGCATCCCAAAAAACTGACGCCATGACCTTGCCAGCAGATGGAACTGTTTTTGCCTTCTTTGGAGCTGATTCTCCCCTTTCAGTCCATTGTTTCGACTGTTCTTTCATCTCAGGTGTGAAGTGATGGACCCATGTTTCATCCATGGTTATGAATCGACGCAAAAACTCGGCTTTGTTGTTGTGAAACATCACCAAACATTCGATTGAAACATCCTCATGACGCTGTTTTTGTTCAATTGTGAGCAAACGCGGCACCCATCTTGCGCACAGCTTTCTCATGTCCAAATTTTCAGTCAAAATGCGACGTACAGCACTTTTTAAAATGTCTACCATGTCTGCTAGCTCTCGCACTTTAAGTCGATGGTCCTCCAATACCATTTTGTGGATTTTTTTTACCATTTCTAGCGTGGTCACCTCACTTGGTCGACCACTGCGATGTTCGTCTTGGCAGCTCGTACGGCCTCGTTTAAACTCTGCCACCCAATATTTTATTGTTGTAAATGAGGGAGCAGACTCCCCCAGAGTAGAATCTAGCTCAGCTTTAATATTGGCTGGACTGAAACCTTCCAAATGAAAGTATTGTATCACCTAACGATGACCAATTTTTTTCATGTTTACAAATTCACTGAGATTGTTCACTATTGATGGCTGTCAAACAAATACTAAACAACATAGCGTCTTCAAACTTCAAACTTAAGCTTTTTAAGGTCGATACTTTCAACAACAGTAATTTTTTGAGACAACTACCGCCATCTATATGTCTGGGACAACCCTTGTAGGTACTGTGACAGAACAATTACAATATGATTTTTATTAACTTTATGTATTTATTAAGTTTTTCTTTCTTTTGAAATTATTATAGTTTTTGAACACTGTTTTTTATTATCTTCAGTCATATAAACAAGATTTGTGAGATTTTAATTTTTGTTTTGTATTGTAATTTGTATATTATATTCTCTTTTGTTTTTATATATTAAAAGTTTTTGACCATCTATTTGTTACATTATCCATTTAAATGCTGCAATTTTGTTCCAAAGTGGTGCAAGTCCATGATTTGGAAGTACCAAAACTATCATTTCCTTTGCCTCAGGATTTTTTTTCACTGTTAAACCTATATTCAGAAAATAAAAATACCAAAAATGTTACCAAAAATAGAGTTTTTACATTAACATTTAAAACAATTATTTAAAATTTGCAGTTTTTGCAAATTTGTATTTCCTGGAGAAACGTCACTTTGGAAATAAGCTCTTCAATTCTGATTGAAACCAATTTAAATGAGAAAAATTTGTTTTAAATATTTATTTATTTACTTATTTTTTAAAACTGATCTATCAAACTTTCTAAAAAATATTAAACCAGTGGTGTAGCGTGGTGGGGGCGGCAGGGGCGGTCCGCCCCGGGCGTCACTTTATGGGGCGGCAAAATTTCACAATAAATAATAATAATACCTAAATAAGGGGGTGGCGAAATTTTCCTCCGCCCCAGGCGGCTGACACCCACGCTACGCCACTGTATTAAACCTTATCAATTAAAATCTGAAGTTCTCAAAGTTAAGTTTATTTTATGTTCTTTATTCATTATATACCGTACATAACTTATAAAGTTTCTACTAAACAAATTAAGATGCTATATATTTCTCTGCTGATTACTCTGCCAACTTGCAGCTGATATAAAATATAGTATTCTTTACTTAATTATTTGTATTTTTATTTCCTTTAATTATAATTTTAAAATTACCTTAAAACAGGATGCTCTATATAATAATTGAACAACATGTCCAATACTAGTCTTGGATGCTTGTGGAAAATGTGGCGCTAACCGTTGAACAACAAACATAACCAAAACTTTTCTTGATAGAGCTGAACCATCTTCAAGAGCAAGAAGTACAAGTTTTAATACTTCTTCTTGCATAGCTATAAAAATGTGTTACATTCAAAAAGTGGATAGTAAATGCAAAAATAAACTATTAAAATAAAAATTTATTACAAAATATAAAATAAAAAGAGTTAAATGATATGCCAGAACCGAAATACATCAATAAAATATCATTAACCAACTTTAATATGAAACCAAATATTTGTAAATTATATTTTGCCTAAATATAAATTTATGATTTGAATAACTATTAAAATATGTTGTGACATCAAACCTTAATAATTTTAATAAAATAATTAAAAAATTAAACTGCACCATTTGGAGAAAGTGTCTGCTTAATCATAGAGAAAAAAATATTCTGAAAGCAAATAATAAATTATTTAAATTATTCACATCAGTAAAAATATAGTCCAGTAAATATTTGATTTCATATAAAATATGCTGTTACTACATATCTGCATATCAGTTAGTTGAGTGAATAGTAATGGAGAGTCTGTGGATAATAGATTGTCTCCAGAGTAAAGTGATTTATCTATACATTGCAAACTAGTAAAACATTAAGCAAATTGTAACATTAAATAGTAAATGTTTAATAAAAACAAATAAAAGCACTTTTACTTAGATTTCTTCATTTGATAAAGTTTAAATTTAAATTTAAACCACATTCTTTTGGAATTCCTTTTTGATTCAATTCTAATTGAATTAGATTAATGAAACAAAAGTAATTTTGTCTAGTTAAGATTACCAGACAAAAGTTCTTTGTTTAATTAAAAACTTTTAATGTTTTCACATTATAATTTGTTTATTATTCTAGATTATTGGTTAGACAAGACCTAACCTCTATAATTGTATTTTAAAATTTTTATAAATAAATTTAAAGATATTTATTTCAGAAACTGAATAATTAAATGGAAATAACTCTTCATGGTTTATTAAAGTTGCAGATTTGCACATATTCTAAGCAGACTCTACCTATGTTAATTTCTAAATTAATTAGTTTAAGTTTAATCTAAATTATTTAATTATTAAAATTATTAATATATTATGAGTATTTACTTTAGTTATATAAAGCTTGCCAACTCCCAAAAAGTTGATTCTAGGAATTTTCTATTACACCGGAGTAAAAAAATTTCAGGAAATTTGACATCTTTACTCAGCAATAATAAAATGCTGTCACTTACTCTTTACTCTGTTTTAATATATATTCCTAAAGTTGATCATCTTGTTGAGTAAATGCATGAAGACTAAAATTGAAAGTCAAAGAATTTTTAAATCTTTGCCAAATTCCTAGAATCTTCCAGCGAGTCTGGGAGAGTTGGCAACCCCAGTTATATTCAAAGCATATCTTCATTGAATGCTTTGATATGTGCTATACATAATTGAAATTTTTTATCTCTATCTAGTCAAAATATAGCCCAATAAAAACTTCAGATTTGATTTCATATTGAACATCTTTAGTTGATATCTGTTATTATGTAACTGACTTTTACAGTAGAACACTGATTATCTGAATCCTGATTATCCAAACTGCCAATTACCTAATCAGTGCATCCAAGAAATATGATCTAAATCTTTAGCATAAGTCCCTTTCACTCACTGAATCAGTCCACACAGTTATTCTGTTCAATCCAGTCTGTTCATCACCATCATATCAACTATCATCATAGCAATGTATATGTTTAGTATTGTATTCTGTCTGATATTCAGATGCATTCTATTTCTTCATGGATGTTAAAAAAACTTATCACATCAAATAAACAAAACATATTATACTGACAATGATAGAGATAAAGTCTCCTTTTAATATAGAAAACAAAATACTGATTAGGATTTCCAAAGTTTAATAGATCAAGAAATCAGAAAATATTCAAAAAAGGATAACTGTAATGAAAATGATGAACTGATTACTTCTCACAGCAAAACCTTCAACTGTTTTGAAACAGTAATGGAATGCAAAATGAATTCAATGCTTTACAGTTTCTTCCATTAAAAGGATTTATCAGGTAGGAAACAAGTTTCATCTGCTAAACCCAAGGTTTCAAATATAGGATTGTCCAAGTAGAGTCATCAATTCTTTTTAAAGAATCATGTAAACTCTACTTGTAAAACATTGTTCTTCAGTTAAACTTTTTCTAAAAAGATTCCTTAAAGAAAACTCAAATCTAGTATAATAAATTTGTATGAACTGATAATATTCAGCACTGATTTAAAATGCTAATCACATTAGTAATAAATGTATCTTCTTTTACTATCAGAAAATATACTAACAGTGACTGATTTTCTCAAGCAAGTTTTCAATTGTAATTGCAGTTAATCTACAGCTATTGGCTTATTTTTGACAAGCAAACAAGAAATATACCCAGCACTTGATTGGAGAAGATATGATTTCAATTAAAAAACGTTGATGATTATGTATTTACTAATAATGTTAATGTTATTCTTTATTCATTTAAATGGAAACCATTAACAATAAAAATAGCTTTTCTTCAGAAAGCGATAAGATCAAATGTACTAATTCAGAGACAGGTTGAAACTATTTTTGATGGTTGTAACTTGTAAGTCTCATAAACTGTAATTCATTGGGCTGTAATTTGAAAAAAATTGTAGATCTATAAATTTCCACTGTTATCTGTCTGTCTTTCCTTAATCTCAAGAATGGAGTTAGATAAAAGAGACCAGATATAGAAACCTTAAGGGGAGGATATCTCAATTAATTATAAACAAACTTCCAATGCAAACCAGAAGTCATGTCATTTCAATTCAAAAATTTCCCCTGAAAGGTGTTCGATAGATGACTGGCACCATTATGTTAAAGAAAAAGCATAATGTACAGGAGCAAGACAGTACAGTACTAATTTAGGGGGAGAGCATATATTTTAAATTAAATAAATTAGAAATATAATTAAAACTTGCAGCCCAAGCATTGTAACAATGTCACAATAAATAATTGCTCATTCAGTATAACTTTTTTCTACATTTTCATTTAAATCTTATTGTATGCTGTCTTGTACAGTACAATATTTTGTATATTTGATTTTGTTGTATTCAATTTCATAAAAACATTTTTAAAACTGATTTTTGAATTGGTATAAAAATGAAAGTGTAAAATAGTGATGGGATGATTAATCAGAATCAGTATCAAGAATTAGAAAAATTCAACATTTTTCAGTAAGTAGAATCAGTATCGGAATTGAGAGAAATTTATCATGATTTCTAATTCTTTAACATTTAACAACAAAATTAATTTTTTGTTTCAGATAATAATTAAAATTGTTTAAATTATGAGATTCATCCACAGTTTGAAGTGGTATTATTTTAATAAATTTAATAAATCCTCATTAATTCAAAATTCAAGGGACAAAATAATTTCAACTTTGGATTATTGAGATTCAAATTATTTAAGGTTTACATATTTCTGTACAATATGCCAAATGCCATGTAACTGAAATAATTTATTAATGCAAATGGAATACGTAGCTATATTCCGTTTGCTTAATATGCTATTTTTGTTCATTAATATTTAATTATAATAATATAAATAAACTGCAGGCAAACAGCACATGTCTAATGAGAACCTCACAGATTGCCAGATAATTTTATAAAAAGTAAAGCAGAATTTCTTGAAATGTATCTCAAATTATTTTTCAAGAGGTCCAAAAAATAGAAGTCACCCAGACATAGTAACCTTGAGTCTTATAAATATCTCAATCTGTGACTTGGAGCCCAATCTTGCAATCTTGAAAACCAGTCATATTTTATGAGATAAGAGAAAAAGGGGTAGTCCATATGTAAGGTGACACCCAAAAATATGTTATGTAGAAGCCATATTGACCAGATTGAAGCTGTTCTTGGTCTATTGTTTTCTTATAGTGTGAAGGCACTTCAATCTAAATGAACGAGTTAACATATGCATATCACAGTTTGAACAGAATTTTCACTTCAAATTTTGAAGTAGCTGTATTTTGAACTAAGCAAATTCCTTAACATGTAAATCCCTATATCTCTAGCCAAGACAAAAGTATAGTTACTAACTAATGGAATTTCGAACTATCAGAGTTCAAATTAACGAGAATTTAATGTAATATATTTATGTTATTAATCGTTTTCCTCAGAAATATAAATCATTGGATCATTTGATATATTTAGTAGAATTGGATATTTGTATTAATGGTAAAAATAAAATCAAAACAAATGCAGAAAGTTAAACAGTCATTAAATATATATAAAAATACAATCAAAAAACAACAACTGCAGAAAAAAAATACTGAAGAATTTTTAAAAAATAGACTTTTATAAAAAAAGAAATCAATGAAAGCTTATCATTATAAGCTTTCACTGTTTATGTAATTTGTAGTGAAACTTAAAAAAACGTTCAGTAATTAATTTTTTCTTCTTTATTTTATCAAAGTGTTTTATATATAGATTTAATATTTGGGTTGCAAAATTATTTTATTAATGTTTAAATGGAGTTTTGGAAAATGTCTGGGAATCACTGTGCTAAGCAATCACATTATCAGACAATCATTATTGGACCTGATTAGAAAGTATTTAAAAATGTTACATTAATATTTGATATTTTTAAAGTACATTGTTATAATTGTTTTTCCTCACAACTAGGTGTATTAATGGACACAAGGCATTCTTACAAGGCCTTGTGTCCATTAATACACCTAGTTGTGAGGAAAAAACAAATAAAAGAAGACACAGTCTCGGAATACATAACTACATTGTTATAATTTAAAAAAAATAGTTTCTCATAGATATTCTTTCCTTATTAATTTTCTATTACTAATTATCTAATTTTCAATTACTCATAAACTAACTTAGATAATTAGCATTCTACTGTAATTAGATTTAATTGAAAAAGTAAAAACAGTATTAAAAAATTAAAATTTCTCATTATAAAAATATTTTCATGAACATATTCTATAGTTTCAGAGATTCACTTTAGATTAAAAAAAACATTGAAATTTCAAATTTATTAGAAACTTTTCAGTATTTTAATTAATTGAAAAAAAATTCATATAATATTTAAAAATTCAAAGCCAAAAATTATATTTAAAAAATTCACAAGGCTATGAATGAGCTAACTGAATGATTTAATGATTAAATAATTTGAACTGCAAATAGGTATATTTCCTATCATATGCAGAAAATGTTAATGATTAATAATTTTGAATTAATATAAATAAATTTTAAGCAGGTTTAAAATAGGATTCAAACTTGCCAGTTATGCAGTCTAGATTCCAGGCAGAAGCTGATCCGGATGAATATATAAACTTAGAATATAGCCACAGTGGTTATTAACTAATTTAATGACATAGAACAATTATGAAGCATTAGACAAAAAATCCACCAAATGACAGTCTTAACTTTATAAAGTTGTAATCTTATAACCAGTTGAGTTCTGTTTAATTAGATTCATAATAAATATATATATATATATATATATATATATATATACCAAATCAGTGTCTGTCTAGAATCTGAATGGTTTAATTAACAATGCACTTGCATGTTAATTGAGTATTGTAGATTCGTATTGCATTTCAGTCAGATATCTTTCAAACATATTAGAAATTTAATTAAATGAATTCAAATTTACTAATCATTAAAATTTCAGCAACTGACAATATACATATTTATGTAGAAAAAATATGTTTTAATGAAATTCAAAATCAAAAATAGAACATAAAAAATTAGAATTCTATCACTTAAACTCCATTAAAGTGATTTCATCATTTTCTTAAACAAATGTTTTTGATTAAAAACATGTATTTCTGAAAACGATAAAATATTGTTTTTTTAAACACATGGCATAGATTTTATATTTTATAGTTACCTGTAAAATTCTTTTAATCATTAGATCATTTAATTATATCAGCTCATCATAAACCAGTAAATTTTCATGATTCTTGGCAATTGATTTGTTACAGATTGATAAACTATCATATTTAAAGTTTTATTTTACAATTAAATAATGTTTTATAACATGTCATGCTTCTTTGACTAATTTTAAGAAATCAGCATGAATTGTTTTAAAAAAGAAAACATTTTTAATAATTTTTCAAAAATAAAAACTGTTTTATATAAAATTTCTGTATTAATTAATCTTGAAAATATTTCATTTATTTTTTAAAAAATCTACATGATCAGTTTGCTTTTTAATGATTTTTAAACATAATTTCCTCAAATAATCCCAATCATTTAAAAACAAATATAAAACAGCTTTACTTTTTAAGTCGTAAAAATTTCATTAGTTTAATATTTTCAAAACTATTTAATTCCATCTCTTGAAGAGCCCAATATTAAAGAAATGAAAACTTTAAATTTAAGTTACATATTATATTCTAAAGTAAATATTTTCAAGTCTTTTTGGTATTAACATAAATATTATATCATTAAATATGAAAATAAAATAATAATAAATTTTAACAAAATGTAAATAATTAAAGAAAATCTATCTGTTTTAATAAAATTTTATTAAAAATATAAGGTTTAAATTAATATTAACAGCAAATTTAAAATGAATTTATTTTATTTTTAGTTTATTAGCTTAAACAGTTTTTACTAAATATATTTTATTCTTTATTTAATAAAAATTGATATTTTTATAAATAAATGTAAAATAGAAAATTTATAGTATAATATTTTAAAGTTCAATAATATGAGTAAAATTTCCTAAATTATGCTTTTATATTTAATATCTTGCAATTTAAAAATTATTAAATTCAAGATTTTAAACTGATGAAAAAATTTTTTACAAGTACAGTCAAACCTGTTTTTATGCGGGGGATAGGGACCGCATTAAAAAAACGCATTAAAAAAATCGCACGAAACTTCACGAGGGGCTATAAAAAATAGTTTTCGCAACACAATTTTAAAAAAAATTTTTTTATGCAGTCAACAGGGACCGCATAAAAAAAGTCTCACATAGAAAATAACTCAAAACCGTACGAAATAGAATTTATTGACAACAGATATCAGCACTTGACTGCATCGTCTGGTCTATCGTCTGTTTTACATATTTTTGTCCAGGTGGTGTTTTGTTGACTTTAAAAGTAAATTATTTCATTTTTCGCATATTCATGCAATAATATTACTACGATAACTTCATTTATGCTATAATAAGTTTATTTAGCTATAATAAGTCAACGTGAGACGACGAATCGCACGAGACTAGTCGCCAACTATACCGCACAAATAAAAAATCGCACAAAAAAAACCGCACAAATTAAAAATTCGCATTAAAAAAATCGCACAAATAAAAATCGCACATAAAAAGAGCGCATAAAAACAGGTTTGACTGTATATTCTTTTTATTTGGTTAATGTCAAATTTAATACCGTAACTACATTTAATACCGTTATCCAAAATAAGCTTGCTGTAGACATATTAATCAATTTCCTTTTATAATATTTCTTTTATAGTCAAAACTGTGTAAGCATAAAAGAAAACTTTTTTATAATTATTTTTAAATACAGTAGAAGTCTCTAAAAATAAATCCACAGTTTACAAGTCAAAATACACCTAGTACAGTACATACATTTATTAATAATATCTTCTTTTCTTATGTTTTAGAGTCAAATTTTTCTCTCTTCAGTTTGTTATTAAATTGAGTTAAAAGTTAAATATTTTTATATAATATTAGGTTTATAGAAATAATAGCTGTGGCTACTATTTTAAAAAGATACATTTTATTTGCAGTTACCATTTGAGGGTGATTATTTCCTTTGCTTATATCTGTTTGATATCCAATATTAATAAAAGTATTTAAATAATTACTTACAAAAGTATGATTTTTAAAACAAATTATACTTGAAATGGTGACTGGTATCTTTATAATGAACGTTACTTTCTATATACCAATAATGAGAAAATCATTAAAAAAAATACATGTACAGTACTGTATATCGTACATATTACTTATTTCATTTTCAATTAAGTATGTTTGTTAAATAAATACAATATTTAAGTTACAGTTATTATTGCAGTTTACAGTATTTATTAATTTTACATTTATTTCCTAAGTTTTTGGAAATCCCTGAATAGTAGACACAGCCATTACCATTTGAGGATGATTATTCTTTAAAGCTGTTAGGACAAGATGCTATTTGAGGGCAGTTACTATTTAAATAAAACTGGTAATCACACTTTAATGTTTTCTTAATCATTGTTTTATTGTTTATCATTGTTTCTTTATATCTTCCTGTCATTATCTCATCTGAATAATCCTGAATATATGGCTGTCAAGTGGACTTAAATAAATGAAATATTGAGCTAAAGTTTTCAGAAAAATATTTAGCATTGAATTTAATAAACTGATGCTATATCATACCTGGTCCAAGAAATTGGCATCCTCTTGCTCTAACAGCAGCCCATAGATTAGCAGATAATTGTTGAGGATTCTGATGTTGTAAAATAAGTTCAGTAACAGATCTTTCACCAAGAGAACGAGCAGCACGCATAGCACGTGTTCTACCTTCTTCTTCCACAAGTTGGCAATTAATAAGAGTAACCAACTTTCTTTGCATTGGACGACTAAGAGAATTGCTCTGATTACCTCCATTAGCCGAACCTTAATAGAAAAAAATGTATTTAAAAAAATTAAATTTTATATATGAAACTAATTAATAATACTTTACATTTGGAATTTATTATTAAATTAATAACTATTATCCCAGTATTAATAGATATATTTAAAAGTTAAATATGTTTAAGTATCTATTAGAAGATAAAAAATTGTTAAGTAATTTAGACAATAGTATTCAAAAATAATTTGTAATTCACATTAAATGCTATAATATATAGGTTAAGGAATTTGATATAGAACTTTAAAACATTAAAGATTTATATATTAGATTTATTTAAATGTTAATTTTGATTAATTTTTTACATTTTCTATTTTGTATATTTTTATTTTTATAACTTTCTAAATATTTTCATTAAATCATAATCTGTAAAATAGTCATTGACAGCAATAGTCAAAAATAGAAATTCAGATACAATGCGAATATTTAAAAAGAAAAAGGCATTTTCAACAGAAGTCAATATATATTTTTATAAATTAAAACATTTTAAAAACTGAACAAAGCAAGTTTTTTATTTATTTTTTTCCTGTTTTTGTCTCTTTCCACCCTGTGGGCACTAAGAGGCCTTTTTAATCATACTTATCATGGATTTGGCCAGACACATAGTGGGATTAACTGGATAGTGAGGAACAGTGTCAACATATCCAGGATAACGTAGTAGGTGTGGATGCTGTGAATATTAATCCTGTGTGAACCGTCTTTGTAAGCCAAGTAATGAAATTGGTAGACGTTCCAACAGCAAACGGTTAGGGAAACTTAGTTTATTTATTCATATGCATTTCAGCTTTATAATATGTAAGTTTCTATGTTTATTATTATCCAATTTACGTGACCCTAAATACTGTCGGAAACCTTAACGTTTTTTGTAATTTCCTTAACAGCACTGAAGAGGAGTTGGAAAATAAACCAACCCGAAATGCATATGAATAAATAAACTAAGTTTCCCTAACCATTTGCTGTTGGAACGTCTACCAATTTCATTACTTGGCTTACAAAGACGGTTCACAAAGGATTAATATCCAAGATAGATTATTACTTCAAAAATTCCTGCTCTTCTTTTTAAATTTCTACTAATCTACACAATTGATAAGTTCTACTTGTCAGGTACTTTATCTTTTAGATATTATTCTTATTCTACTTTACTTAATTTGTGATTTTTCATGTTTTCTAAATTCTAAAGATAAGTTAAAAATAACAAAAAGCTGTTGGATGAGTTCATAATTACAAGTTAAAACTCAAATTCAAGTTAATTGTTACACTGACTCGACTAGGACTATAGAAGCAGATAATCCACAATATTTCCTAATTGACACTTGCTTTTAAATTAACTTTTAAATACAAATAATTCAGATTATCTAAATGAAAGTATAGAAATTGCAAAAATTAATAGAAAAATCACAAAAGATAATTGTTACACAAAAACCTCATCCACAGATTTTTCAGGCTGCACTTAGGACAGTAACTACTGTACTTTCCGGCATATAAGACGACTGGGCATATAAGACAACCCCGACTTTTACAGCTAAAATACAGAGTTTGGGATTTACTCGCCCTATAAGACAACCCCCGACTTTTGAGATTTTCCTGGGTTAAAAAGTCATCTTATATGCCGGAAAATACAGTAATTAAAAAAGTAATTTGGCCTAAAGCTAAATGCTTAATAATAAAAAGTAATCCCATATTCCTTTGAAATGAATAAAAATCTACTATTAGAACTCATTCTAAACATCAGTTTTCCAAGCACTTTTGGGAAACCAAGTCCAAACTGTTCCAGAACACTGATATTTAGAGTAAACTGTAACAAAACAATTTTTGTTTTATTTTGATATGTGGTTAATAAACAACTTCATCTTCTGCACTCTTTCAAGAAAAGATTTGCTGAAAAAAGTGCAGAAGATGTGGAGTTGCTTATTGTTAAAGTATTTCAACTTCTGAAGAGTATAGGCAGTTAAGTTTCATTGTTTAAGGGATATGTCCCAAAGTAAGGTATGATCTTTTGTAAACAACTTAATAACAAATCATATTGAAAAATTAAACTAACTAGTTAAAAGTACAGAATCTAAGCTATTTTTATACATAGTCAAGCATTCTTTTCTAAACACTTTTCCCAATGGGAAACAAAAGTAAAATTCCTTTCTGAAAAAATTCTCCACTTAATGATTTGAAAAAGTCCATGGCTGCATTTTTAACTTTATCATCATCTGAGAAGTGTAAGCCAACAAACACTTTCTTAAAGAGGTCCAAAAATTTAAAAATCAGAGGCTGCTAAATCTGGACTAAGCAAAGGTTGGTCCATTATTTCCCAGTCATACTTTTGTTTAGCTAGTCTGACATCGGGCATGCAGCATGGGGAGTACATTATTGTGCAACAGCAAGTCAGCCTACTTATACTACAGATAGCAGACTCTGATTTTTACCTTTTTGGACCTTTTAAGAAACATCTTGATGGCTTACACTTTTTGGATAATCACGAAGTTAAAGACATGGTCACAAAATTTTTCAAATCATAAAGTGAAAAATTTTTGGCCTTGACTCCTGCTGAGAAAAGTGTTTAGAAAAAATTGTAATTGTAGAAAAATAGCTTAGACTATGTATTGGGTTGTTCGGAAAGTTCGTAGCGATTTTTGATAGCTGACAGTTGAGACACCGATTGACGCAAAAATGATTAGAATTGTACAAACCAATGAATATTACGATAAATGACCTTGAGACGCGTCCGTTACAAAAAAACTGTTAAGATTATTCAAATAGTGTTTAATTTGGCTCATTGCAAAAATGGATGCGAACAACGTGCATTATCGACACTTGTTTCTTTTCTTTTTTCGTAAATGCAAAAATGCTGTACAAACAGCAAAAAAGATATGTGATGTTTATGGTGGGAGTGCTGTATCAGAATCAACTGTTCGAAAGTGGTTTGCAAAATTTAAAACGGGTAATTTCAGCCTTGAAGATGCTCCTCGCTCAGGAAGACCTCCTGTTATTGAAGAGGACCAGATCAAAGCATTATTGGATGAAAACCCTCATTACACAACTCGAGAGATTGCAGACATAGTGAAGTCATCAAACAGTACTGTATTTCAACATCTAAAGAAGCTTGGATACGTGAATCGTTATGACATTTGGATACCTCACGACTTAATGGAAAAAAACTTACTGGATCGCATCTCCATTTGTGATTCTCTTGAAAGACGAAATGAAAATGACTCTTTTCTGAAGCGTTTAGTGACAGGTGATGAAAAGTGGATCATTTATAACAACATCAGCCGAAAACGATCGTGGGGTAAGAAAAATGAATCACCATTAAAAACTCCAAAGGCCGGTCTTCATCCAAAGAAGGTCATGCTCACTGTCTGGTGGGATTGGAAAGGAATCCTGTACTATGAGCTGCTTCCACAGAATCAAACAATTGATTCTGATAAGTATTGTTCCCAATTGGATAAGCTGAACATGGCAATTAAAGAAAAATGTCCGGAACTGGCCAATAGAAAAGGCATTGTGTTTCACTAAGATAATGCCAGACCTCACACGTCTTTACGAACACGCCAAAAATTATTGGAACTAGGCTGGGATGTTTTACCCCACCCCCCTTACTCACCCGACCTTGCCCCGTCGGACTACCATTTGTTCCGTTCTCTACAAAATTCCCTTCATAATAAAAACTTTGATACTTTGGAAGCTTGCAAAAACCACGTGGATCAGTTTTTCGCGGAAAAAACTGGAAAGTTCTACGAAGAGGGTATCATGAAGCTGCCCCATAGATGGCAACACGTCATTAAAAACAATGGTGCATACATAATGGAATAAAAGTATATTTTTAGTATTAAAACAATTTCTTTTATTTCTCTTAAAAATCGCTACGAACTTTCCGAACAACCCAATACTTTCAACTGGCTAATTTAATTTTTTTAAATGTAATTTATTAATAAGTTGTTATAAAAGACTGTATTTTAGCAAATAATAAATGTAGAAACTGGATGATGATAATCAAAATAACAGGAAAAAAAAAAAAATCACCTTTTTATCTAGCAAACATATTTAATGAATTAATAATGTTTCAACCTTTATTTTATAGATCTTCAGTTAAAAATTAGAATAACTTAATAAGAAATCAGATATATAACTGATATATGTTTGATTTCATTAAATTGTTTAATTTCTTCAGTTATTCTAATTTGTAACTGAGGAAGATCTATAAAATAAAGATTGAAATATTATTAATTCATTAAATTTAAAAATGAAATCAAACACCTTAGTATTTTCAGCAGCAAACTAAATTTAATAAAATAAGAACGTTTTCGACTATTTTCAATAGTCCTCTTCAGTTAAGCCTCTTTAAAATGAAATATAACATAAAAATAGAATGCCAGCAATAACATCATTTAAATTTAAAATAATAACATAAAATAAAAATAACAAAAAAATAGTACAAATTAAACAGTAAAATAAAACAAAGTATTAAGAGAATTAATTGTTGTAGTAAAAAGATTTCCATGCACCGGATAGACTATCAGCATCTCTATGGTTGATGCAACCTTTGGTATTATGCGCCTTGTAAATCTCAAGCTTTTCAACGTATTTAATAACATGTTTATTAGTGCAGTCTTAATTATGGAAGCTTTATCCCAATGCACACTGATATCTTGTTCTTTTGCGAAGGCTGCCAGGACAGTACTGTCCAAGTTTTTCGTAATCGAGTATTTATGCTCCTGCAGCCTCTGTTTTAAAGACCTCATAGTGGCACCAACATAAACTGACTCTGAATTAAAACGGCAGTCAGTTAATGGGATTGAATACACTCCTGATGTATTGTTTCAATTTAGTTTCAACGTATCGTTCCGTAGAATTCTGTAAATCGTAGGACTATGTCGATAATCCAACAAATAAACAATGTACTACTACCAACCAGGACCGAAAGGTAGTTCCCAACTATATTCCTTTCCTACATTCAATCTTTAAAAAAATAGCTCACAAGAACAATGTTAAAATGATTTATCGACGTAGTCCTACGATTTACAGAATTCTATGAAACGATAAGTTGAAACTAAATCGAAACAATACATCAGGAGTATATTCAATCCCATTAACTGACTGCTGTTTTAATTCAGAGTCAGTTTACATTGGTGCCACTATGAGGTCTTTAATTAAAACAGAGGCTGCAGGAGCATAAATACTCGATTACTAAAAACTTGGACAGTACTGTCCTGGCAGCCTTCGCAAAAGAACAAGATATCAGTGTGCATTGGGATAAAGCTTCCATAATTAAGACTGCCACTAATAAACATGTTATTAAATACGTTGAAAAGCTTGAGATTTACAAGGCGCATAATACCAAAGGTTGCATCAACCATAGAGATGCTGATAGTCTATCCGGTGCATGGAAATCTTTTTACTACAACAATTAATTCTCTTAATACTTTGTTTTATTTTACTGTTTAATTTGTACTATTTTTTTGTTATTTTTATTTTATGTTGTTATTTTAAATTTAAATGATGTTATTGCTGGCATTCTATTTTTATGTTCTATTTCATTTTAAAGAAGTATTCTATTTTTATGTTTTGTTTCATTTTAAAGAGGCTTAACTGAAGAGGACTATTGAAAATAGCCAAAAACGTTCTTATTTTATTACATTTAGTTTGCTGCTGAAAATACTAAGGTGTTTGATTTCATTTTTACGTTTATATTCCAGTAAGTTATTTATTTTATTATTCATTAAATTTGTTTTCTGGATAAAAAGAAGGTGTGTTTTTTCTGTTATTTCAGTTGTATCTTACTTTTGAAACATGCCTTGTATTAAATTTAATAATTAGAAATAAATTATGATTAAATTAAATAATTTAGATGTTTCTGGAAAAAAAGATCAATCTTAATCAGACTCCATATCTTTTGCATATTGGGCAGGTACGTATGTTATCTCATTAATTATGCTACTCAGACCTGCAATCTTCAGTTCTAGACTTAGTCAGTTTAACAATTACCCTGTATTATTACACTAGTTTTACCAACAAAATATAAAATTTATCACTTAATTGCAAATAAATGAAAAAATGAAAGTAGTAAATAAATTTATTTACATAAAACTTCTTAATATAAGACAAAATTTCTCATTATACATGGTCAGATTTAATGCTTTTGCCACTATAGGTAGGCCCAGGCTCAAATGCCACTTTTCTAATGTAAACAAATGATTCTGACAAGACACACTAACTTGGACTTTGATTACTAAATATTATGTTTAATAAACTTCATGAAGTCCAATACATTGATATTGATATTCAAGTAAACAAGCATTGTAATAAATTGGGCCATAAATTTACTATTTTTAATGATTAGATATTAAGTATGGAATGATTTGTTATTAGAGGTAGACATTAGGTACCATCTGTTATCTAAATTAATAATTATAATTTTTAATAATTTATTAAATAATTTAGAACCATCTGAAAGAAAAGAACTAGCCAAAATGAGAGTCAAAACTGGCTAATACCATATTACTTAATATCTAATTACTAATAATAGCAAATTTATAGCCTGATTTATTACGATGATCATTTGATCAAATATTATATTAGAGTGAACTAAATTCAGTACACTTTTTTAAGTGCAAAATGAAACATTTTACTAAATGGTATGGTTAATGTATCAATAGATGGTATATTTTGTTTTAATTAAAAATTAAATCATTCATATTTGTGTATGTTTACATTATACATGATCAAAGCTATGTATATAATATAATTAGATTATTTAATATATTATTTTTATTTATGTAGATTACTGAATAAATTAATTAAAAACACAGTAAAATTTCTTTATCTTGATATCAGATAAGTATTGTGTAATTCAAAGTCAAGTCTAATCCCTGGCCAAAAGAATAGGATTTTACAAATATTTTAGTTTGAATAATTTCAAATATGCATACAATAAAATTCAATTGTTACTGGTCTGGTGACCTACATAAATACCAGTGGCGTGCCGTGACATTTGATGACAGGGAAGCTGTGTTTCTGTAAGAAGCCGACTTCCAGGGGCAATCAGTTAATTGCACGTCAGTGATGGTCTAGGGCAGTGGTTCTTAACCTTTTTATACTCGCGGCCCACCAAATATTTCATAATTTTTTTGTGACTCCCATTTTTTAATAATAATTTATATTTGATAATTTATCTATAATAAATTGATTTTTTTATTATTGCTTTATTTTTTATATAATAAATGTAAACCATAATTTTATTATTTCATTATCTTTTTAAATAACATTCAAACTTCACAATTAAACATGAAAACTCATTAATTTTTAACAGAAAATAAAATAAGAAACATGTCGATAAATCGATCCAATGTCGATGCTAAAACTAAACTAAAACTAAAACACCCCACTTGTCGTAAGGATTTTGCATAACTTTTGCAAAAATATTTAAATTTTCAAAGCCTACTATTTTTCCTAATTATTTTTAAAATTCCAAGCATTAATAGTTTCTTAAAATTGCTTTGGAATAAAAGAAGTAAATACTGCTGTGTAAGTAGCATATTTACATTTATTTCTTCTGTACTAACAAAGTTGTATGTAGGAAGAAATACAAAATAAATAAATAAAAACTAAATAGGAAAACTTTATCTTTCTTATTTCACTTTTCGGTTAAAGTTTACCTAGGGAACCTCAATGGCCGCGCTTCCGGTAATCTCGACGGCAGGTGATGTTAGAAATTCGGTGTAGGTGGCACAATTTTTAAATAACGCTGTCGTATGCAAATTTTTTGTTTTTCGTGACGGCTCGACTGCTGCAAGTGGTTTTTTCTTCACCAGTTAAACAATTTTGAAGAAAAAATGCTACTTTCTGCTATTTTTAATAGTAAATAGGTAAGTTTTTAGGTACAATTCTAGGTCAGAATGACGCGGTTGGGACTTTAACAGAGCTGTAGAGCATACTGGTAGGAACAAAAAAGTCTAATGAACCATGGGTGTACGAGTGCGCCTTCGCGAGATATAGGCCCCTCCAAAATGACTATATATGAACTTTTCGAGACCCTCAAAAATGGGGTAAAATTTAAAAGTGAAAATTTTCGGAAGTACAACTAAAATTTCTGTTTCGAACGCTTTTTGTTACAACTAACTTGTGACTCCTAAAAACCCCCTAAACACGAGGGTGCCACCTCTCCACCGCCACTTCCGGGGAGCGCCGTCGGAACTCGCGCCTCTCTCCGCTAAGCCTGTCGCGCGTTTAATGGTCAGCAAGCCCTCTTCTAACGATACTCGTCGACAACGATCAAAAAACAGCAGTCGACTGGGCAAACTTTTTACGTTTTGTTATGATGGTTTCCATTAATAACCTATGTACTTTTAAGATTGGCGGGATAAATGAAGTTGTGGAAATAGACGAAACAGCAACTGCAAAGAGAAAATACGAGAAAGGTAGAAAATTGAAGGGGACGAAGTGGGTTGTAGGAGGTGTGTGCAGAGAAGGGTCTGGAATCGAGCCGAAATGGAAAGAACCGGAGTCCGTTCCAGCTGCTCCACAAAGCGACGAGTGTAAGAAGGGAAAAAAAGTAAGGCACATTCGTGTGGCGAAACTAAAAAACGTGTAAAAATATCGAGTAAAAAGAGAAACATCAACGATAGGGATCACAAATCAAGGAAAAGCGAGAAGAAACGGAAAGGAAATGTATGACAGAGCGTCAAACACGTGAGTAACAGTTTTATATTTCATAGCTAGCTGAACTTGCAAAATAATCTTAAAACATTTATTTTTTACTAATGTAATTATTATTTTTCAAAAAATTATACATACTAACTAATTTGCATAATTTTTTGAACGTAGTACGCGTGTGTAGTACAGCAAACAAAATGGCAACCGGAAGCGCAGCCATTGGGGTTCCCTAGGTAAACTTTAAACCCACTTTTCAATACAATATTCGAATTATACATCAATTTTCTTTTTATTATATTCTGAAGGAAATTTTGCATAATTTGGCGGCCCCCGGCAAACTTCTTATGGACCCCCAGGGGCCGCGGCCCCCTGTTAAGAATCACTGGTCTAGGGTCCATTCGTATTCATTTGTTCGATAAGCCAGTAAAAACTGTAGACTTCTCTAAATGTATTTTTAATATCACAATTACATTCTGAATCGCTAGCCACGATATAAGGGCTAAAATTAAAAATAAATTATAAAAACTTACTCGGTGAAATAAAATGTGCGGTGGATATACATACCTGATACAATATATTGTTCAATTATATTAATATACTTTTAAAGAAAATTATAATTAAAATATAGCTTTGTAAAGAAACGTACCTGTACATAAAAATAACAAAATATTCTTTACTTTTTAAATCTTAAAACAATCCACTAAGTCAAATATCTTGATACGAGTAGCTAATGGATGGAACTTGTGACGGTCCAGGTAGGTGTGTAGTGAGTGTGTGCGTGCCAAATCCCGAGGGTGCCGATACCGGTCAATGTCAAATGCCTCTTTTGTCGCATCACTAGTATATCTCAAAGGACGCCACAGGGCTGTTGTAAGTTTTAAATGTTTCTCACTGTAGCTGTAAAAATCTAACTATGTTAAACTTAATAGTCATTCGTTTTCTAACTAATTCGTTTTAATACCAGGTGTACACGGAAATCAGTTTCCCACTGTACTGAGCGAGTGATTGGTTCTGTTAAGCTTTTGTTAAAGTAAAATTCTGGCTCTTTCAACAGGATTTTATTTATGTCCCCATTCCCTAATCTCTTAATTATTTAGTCACTTCTTAAGTAGAAATAAGTCGAAACCAGTTACTTTGTACCTGAATATCTGTAGTCTTGGGAAAAACAGTGGAAAGACAAATTTTTATGACAACGGATATATAAATCGTAAATTTAAAGAAAATAAATTCTAGAGCTTTTTTTTGTACCATTGTATGTACTGTACGTCTCATTCATTAAATTTGGTTGTAAATGATGCTGCCAAAGTAACAGTTAATTTTTAACACTGTACTAGAATTGTACACGTTTTTTCTGCATCCCCTTACAGATGGGACATACTAAATCGTAATATCACCGGTTTAACATTGAAATCCGTAAGTAATATAAGATGGGAGAGCGGAATAAACGCAGAATAAATATATCAAATATTTTAATGGAGTTTTTTTAAACTCCTGTCAACTATACAGAACTATCATAAAAACGTGCCAGTAAACTCCTATCGGTTGGGTTGTTATAAATCTAGTCTAGGGTGGGCAACCCTTTTTATAACATGGACCAGAATAAATTTTACGTTTTTTTCTGCGCCGTAGTAGTTAATTGACGCTTTCTTGTGACTCGTAATTTTTTTAGTCTGCAAATATGAAATAAATAAATAAAAAGTTAATTACTACATTTATTTTTTTTATCGTTTTCGAAAATTACAAAGAATTGGAAAAATAACTATTAATTAGTTATTTTTCCAATTTAATAATCTATTAAAGATCTCGCGGGCCGGATAGAAACTTTTCGCCAGCCATAGCTGGCCCGCGGGTTGCCCGCCGTTGATCTAGTCTGCTTATGATTCACATAATCGGGCGAGGGTGGCCGAATATCTAGCAGGCGGCTAACAGCCCACAACCGCTCCGGGATATAAAGTCGCGTACTCTTTACGCGTGTGTCGCTTCTACCAGCTAAACCGTGATGTTGGTGCTCTGTAAAGTGCATGTGCCAATGCCTATAATCTGGCTGCTTGGAAGTTGACAGGCAGGCGGCTAACAGCTCAGAACCAGTCCGGGTTATAAAGTTGGACTCCGTACGCGTGTGTCGCTTCTAATAGCTAAACCGGGTGAGGTTGGTGCTCTGTAAACCACATGTGCTAATGCCTATATAATCTGGCTGATTAGAAACTGACCCGGTTTCGACATTCCTTCCGCAACTGAATTATTCGAATATACAATAGCAATCTTATCGTTTTTTTTCACATGTAGTATAGAAATTTGTAAAAGATACATAATGCAGTTATAATAAAATATTCATTTTAATTAATTCAAAGTACGTTAAAATATGAAAATTTATATTTTATAAAATACAAGGGAAGGTCATTGGAAGGTGGAATCGGCGCTTCCATCGCTTCCAATGACGGCACGCCACTGATAAATACTGTTTAATTCAAAATCTTCCATCATACATGTCTACACAGAAAAGTTAAACTGAAAACAAAATTGCCCAAGTGGCAATTTTGTTTTCAGTTTAACCTATTACACACTTTTGATTTATTGGCTGTCCATTCAAGGTCATTTGGACATTGTATACATTACCAATGTGGAGACAATTCTTTTCATTTTTATAAAAGAAATATATTTGGCATTTAATTATTTTGGACATTTTTTGCAAAAATCTATTATTTCAATAATTTCAAAGTCCATTAAATACACATGCATATTCAGGATAGAATGTGTACATAGCTTTAGCCATTAATAGAGACTGTTTTCATCAATCGATTTTTGTAATCTTGAACTCAAGACAGTAAAATCTTCATATGTGGCTATTGGTCCTCTAGACGAAATTCACGAGTAGTTTTCATTAATGCACTTAAGCTTCTTTCGTACATTATTTTTATGTCTTTCTTCAAATGTAGTTTTGTTTTCATTAAGTACACGTCAACTGACAGTTTTTTCAAAATAGGTTAAATTACTAAGTAATAACTTGTAACATTAATGCATTTGTAACCAAACTGGTAAAATTATATAAGATAAAGTCATAATTTTATTCAGGAATTACAATTTTAATTAATTTTTAAAAAGTTTAAATAATTCAAACCCAGATAATTCAAAGTCATGTTTTTTTTTGGTCTGTTGAGTTTCGAAATAATGAGATTTTACTGTATTACAATATTTGGAATTATTTACTTTTCTTGTAACATTCTTATACTATGCCTGCCAATTTTGCTGCCTCTCAAAAACTGTCACTCTTGACCAGGACATACTGCACATATTTAGAAATCCAGCCACGGGTATACAAATTTCTTGTGTAAATATCTTCATAGTTAGGTAGGTATCTAAAGAGTGAATAACTTTAAATTTTCTGTTTCTTTCTTGTTTATCTATAAGAATTCTTCAGTTAGGCAGCATTTTATTCAAAAGAAATGATGTCAGTCCTCTGACCAATATTCCCTCTAACCTGTATGCATGTCTGCACAGCCATGCACTGATTTCTATAAAGGTGCACAAGTGCTTTTACTTCCTGTAAACATGACCAACAGCAGGACATCTACACACAAAACATTTAATCCAGTAATTGTTTTGCTTTATTATGTACAAAAAACTCATAAGGATCCAAATAATTTCTGTATAGAGGACGATTCAGGAGGAATGTTCTGAGAGATGATAGTATAAGTGATTAAGCAAAAAAGGTTCATATGAACATATATCAGACTTCTTGTTTAAAAATTTTTTTATCATGTGCATTTCATCACTGCACAGTTATATAAAAAATTAGAGGAAACATTGCTCGTGATGAAAATGTAATCTTTCCATTAATAACATAAAATTAAGAAATAAATTATAAATCAATGAAAAAATGTCAACTTGTTATTTTCATAAACATTTTTAAACCCTGGACAGGTGTAAATTCAATAACAGGAATTGCAGGAAGAAGCATCACTATGGTAAGAGGGAAACTGAGTAATTTTCACTTCTGTTACTTTAAATAAAATTTAACAGTAAAACAGTTGCAAAAAAGCTAAATTTACATCAAATAAGCTTCAAAATTATGTTTAATTAAAATGTAAATTATTCCATTTCTTATACTTAATTTAATAAATTTGCATTTTATTATAGAATTCACACCATATTCCTGCACTTTACAGCTCATGGGAAATAAATTGAAACATTGCCATTTTTGTCAGTTTGTCTATGAAAATAAGTTTGGTGTATCGCAAGGGCATTAAATCAGGTTCAGCTTTTATTTCTGGTAAAGCTTTTTCAAAAAATAGAAAGACTAGAAATTAACCTTAATGGCCTAAAGCAAATGTTCCCAAACTGTTCCTTTGATCCCAAGGGATCCATGGCTAAATTTCTGCAATGGTTTCCTTACATCTTTCTTATCTTCTTATTAGATAAAAATTGCAAAACAATGTAAGGAAAATTTGGACAATTCTTGACATATTTTTTGAGGTCAAAAGGAACTATGAGTAAAAAGTTTGGGAAACACTAGCTTAGAGGATTACCGTATTTACTCGCATATAAGACAACCTTGCATACAGCACGAGGTGTGACTTTAAAGATTAAAATAAAGAAAATTAGATTTATTAATACAATTCTAATTTTATTTCGTTTAATCACAAGTAAAATATCAAATGCACGTAAATGCACACATTGTCCTGCAAAAATTACTGGCATTTTAAACTTTAAGGAAAAATCTTGTAAAATCGACAACATAATTTGTTCATGTAAAGCTGGACAGTCGGGAACCTTTTTTTTGCCAATTCTTAACAGTCAAATCCACTCTCCATCAATTAAAACTTAAATCCTGCCCCGATTTGATTTTGGAATTTCAATCTGAAATTCAATTCAAAAGCTTTGCTTTTCCCATTGCTACTCATCTTTACTCCTGACGATATACAAGAATGATTCAAAAGACCCAGATAATATACTTATGTTTTTAAATACAAGAGGATAAGCATCCGGTAAAAAATGCAAATACATGGTTCACAAAAATTATTTGCAAAAACACAAAGAAACTTTCGCTCGCACGTATAGGATGACCTAGGAATTTGAAGCTGTGATAAATGAATAAAAACCTCGTCATATATGCGAGTAAATATGGCATTTCTCCCAAATAAAAATTTAACTGTAGAATTTTGTTGGATGGCAATTTTATGAAATTAATTTGAAGACAGTCTGTCCAAAACTGGAAACCACCATTTATTTACTTCTAGTGTTCCAGAATACAAACATTTGATGATTCAACCTTTCTTTTTAGGCTGCTTGGCCATCAAGTTCAAGTTAAAAAAATCCTTTAAAAAAACAGAAAAATATCCAATTAAAGTTACAAAGTTAAAATTGAAACTGGTGGATCTTACAGACATCTTTGCTTTCTTTCCATCCTTACCACTCAAACATATTTGAGTTTTATACCTACTGAGGAAAAGGCACTGTTAAATGTACATTTTCTTTGTCTTTGCAAAGATTTGTCATGAGGGGAAAGCTAAGAAAATCTACATTTACCAGCACCTTATCAAATGTGTTTTTAAAGGATTTTTTTAACTTGAACACAACAGCCAAGCAGCCTAAAAAGAACGGTCGGTTAGTCAAATGCTTGTATTCTGGAACACTAGAAGTAAATAAATGGTGGTTCCTGATTTTGGACAGACTATGTCTTCAAATTAAAGATAATTTAAGTAAGTTCAAAATGGTTCTGCTGCAATCAGGTTATATCCCAAAAGCAAATGATGCATGAAGTGCGATATAAATACCTGGTACCAGTAACAACAACTTTCTACTATAGATACTATCATTTTGAGGTTTTTTGCAATAACATGTAAGTTAAAATTTGATTATTTTAGTAAGATGGATTGCTTTACTGCAGTATTTTGTTTTCAGTTTATAGCTCGCAATGGGCATTAAATCAATTTATCACCCATGGGCTATAAAGCACAGATATATGGTATAAATCATCAATAGAATAATAATTACAATTTAAAAACACTATCAGCCATATAATCATCTAAGCCCAAATTACTCTAATGATTACCTGCTAAAGCCAGATTTATCAGTTAGCTAATCAAATAGATATAATTACAATAATTATAAGGCCATTATAATACCTATGTAATTAGTTAGCCAAGTTCTATCAATAAATATGGTTTTATCATATAAACACTATATTAAAATTATAATGTTTCAAATGATATAGCCAAACAAACTCAAAAAACATTTAATCCAAAATAAATACTTCAATAAATCATTCATTTTGTTTATTTTTATTTCACCTTCAGAAATTTAAACCTGTCCTATTAAAAATTAATAATAATAATAATAATAATAATATATTATTAAAAATTTCTGAGGAAGTGAAAGCTGCTTACCTTGAGTTGTCACTTTAAGATAAAGGGCTAAATCTTCAATACATTTTTTTGCAGAAAGATAATGCTTAACATCATCTTTTGGAACAAAAGGAATAACATTTGGTACTTTTTCTGGCACACTTCCTCCTACAAGTTGAAGAAGAGCATGATTCTCAGGAAGTTGATTAATATCTGTACTAATATTTGTTTGATCAAATGGACATTGCTTTCTTTGAAGTTTTGACAGACAATTCTTGCACATAGTATGACCACATCCCAGACTGATTGGCCGTCGTAAATTTACTTCAAATTCATTATAACAAATAGGACAAGAAAGAAATTCTGTCCATTGAGGAGACTGTACTGGCATTTTTAAATTCTTTTGTATCTCATCTTTTAAATATAATTTTTTTAGTATTCACAGAATGACTAAAAGTTATCTTCATAATATATTTTTCTGTTTGGGAAAAATTGTGTGTGTTAAATTAATATTAAATATAAAAAATTAACAAAAACAAAGAAACAATATAATATAACAATAATAATAATGTAATATATTAAATTAATACTATGCTTAATTATGCTTAACTGAAATTATAAATTAATACTAATTAAAATTTTATATATATTATTATTAATTAACTGTAAATTTTTTTATTGTAAAAATTCTTGAAATCCTTTTCACTTTTGAAGTTTTTAAAGGATTTAATAATTCTTAAATCAGAACCATCATCATCATATTCCATACTTTAAGAACATTAATATTCTTAAAATATGAATTTAATGATGAGACTTTGATGTCTTGAAAAATATTTAATCCAGAATAAAATGCAAAATCATTGAATGTTTTTTTTTTTTAAATAAACAAACCATAAAAATGATTAAAATACAAACATAGGTACTCCTCACTTTACGACTGAGTTCTGTTCCGACAACTCATCGTTAAGCGAACTGGTCGATAAGTGAGGAGCTTGCGCCGGGAATATAGGATCGTTGTAAAATTATCCAAATTATGCAACAAACTTCAAATTTATTCATAAAAAGACTACTATAGTACGCGCAAGCCTATTATAGTACGCTTAGTGTACATGTCACCATTCGCCACTGACTGACACTCAAGCTGAGAAAGGGGATTCCCCGAATTGCAGGTCAAAGCTCGATTGGTCGTAAGTGCGAGTGGTCGTTAAGCAGATAGGTCGTAAAATGAGGAGTACCTGTATACACATATATATCAAAATATTACAAATTAAACAAAAATTAGATGGGAGCCAGGCAAATACAAATTGAATGTTATACAGTAATTCACAAAATATTATAAACCAAATACAACCAATAAAGATATACCTTGAACACAAACCAGGATTAAGTGTTAAAAGCTCAATCTGTGTTTACTTGGCTCCCATCTAAATTTATTTACGTTTAATTTGTAATATTTTGACCTATATATGTATCTCTGTATTTTAATCATCTATGATATATAATTTAAAAACTGCATTATAATTATAATTTGAAAACTGTTCTAAAATCTGATTAAGTATGGAATACTGCATCAGAGCACACATGAAATGTTCCATTTTTGAAAGTTTTGTAACTTATTCAATTTATAGAATGGCTCTCTTACCTGATGAAGGCCATAAATATGGCTGAAAATATTTGTGTTTACATTAAAATTTGTGTGCTAGAGTATGTATTGATTGCTGTGTTTTTGCTTTCTATCAAAAATTCCAGCTTTTGTGTGAGTTTAAATATTGTCCACTGAGCATTTGTGAGATCAAGTGGGACACTACCATCTATGAGTACAATGAATCGAGAGCAGCAGCTGCAACATTCTGTTGCAAGATAAGATAATCTATGGTTCCTAGATGTTATGTTCAATCACTACTCTCCTTCTGAATTCATACACTTCTTCCTGTGATGCTTCCACTGTTGGAAGTATTTTTCAATTAGAGATCTCCATCAACTGCTTTATCACATTAGTCTTGATCACCTCTTTGTCCTGAAATAACTTTCCTTTGAACAGCATCTTCAATTTGGAAAAGAGTCAAAAGTCAGCCAGAGCCATGTTTGGGAGTAAGGAGGCTGCTAAACTGTGCAATACCATATTTTTCAAAAAATGTCTATATGAGATACAATCCATAAGCAGTAGTATTGTCGTGATGAATAAATAAGTTTCAGACTGCAGAGTTGTGGTCTCTTGCACTTAACAGCATCTCAAAGGTGATGTAAAACAGTCAGGTAGTACTCCTTTGCTACAGTTTGTACATACAGGGCATATTCATAATGGACTATGCCCTGGTGGTCAAAAAAAAAAAAAAAAACAACAACATAACCTTCACATTGCTACATGATTGCCATGCCTTCTTTGACTACAGAGACTTTAGCATTTTTCACTGGGATGATTGTGTCCATGTCTCAAGGTCATACCTGTAACCCAGGTATAATCTTTATGAAATCAGGATCTGTCACATTCCACCTTTTTCACTTAATCACTAATGCAATGATAAAAGCATGAGCACACAACTATCACAGCTGACAAATAGTGACTGCAGGGTAGGACAGACTAGCCAAAATTCACACATTCAGTAGGTTCCAAGATCACATGACAATATAGTATTCTCCCCAGTTTGCAAATACTTGCGAAGAGAACAAAATAAAGTCAGATACTTTTTGATCAGATCTTGTATTTTCAGAACCAAACATTTCTCCAAAAATTATTGCATACTAGCATACAAAATAAAGCAAAAATTTACAAGCTAATAATTATTACTACACAGTTTTAAATACTTAAATCAGAAAATGAACATCACCTTAATGCCAGGGTTGAAATCAACACTAAATCTGGAACATGTTACTGGCATAAATTGTGAAAAAATCTTTCTTTGCTTTTTGATGCATTCCATTGGTTTTACCTGGGAAGAACTATTTTAAAAAGTTCAAAAACATTTGTGAAGAAAGATCTTCTCACAATTTACACTGGTAACAGGTTCTGGATTTAGCGTTAAATTAAATCATATAAATAATTGAACATATAATTTGCTACCCAACACTACATAAATTAATGTAAAAATTTTAAAATAAAAAAAACTGCTTTAAATTAAAGTACATATCATCATAGGACAACATATATAATTGAGTTCTCCCAAAGAACAGTATCCCAAGTCTGAATATCCACATTTTATAGAAGATGGACTTTTTAAACAGTGTTCTTTAGTTACTCTATATTAGCCTGTTACCAAGGAACCAGATTGCTAAGGCAAAATTGGCCAAAGAAAATAAAAATAATAAAACATCCTTAATTTCCAATAATTGTATTTTACTTTTTGAAAATAATTAAGTAATTAAATGTGTGAAGTCCAAGCCCTCAGATCTTTCAATTAAAATTACACTATGCCTATATTTAAAAGGGGCAGCAAATAACTGTCTTTTCCAGGGCAGCATAATTGCTAGGTTGGCCCGTTGTTATCCACAGTGATTTATAGACCACCTATGATGTGTTATTAAGCAAATTTACATAATGTGTGGTCTACTGAGATATTTGTTCTTTTCAGGATGTTGTTCTAATTAATGATCAATTAAATAAGATATTCTAATGCATTTTATTTCAGTATATCATCTAAATAACAATGATGATTTAGAATGGAAATGTAACCATATTTTGTCTCATTTTGTATATTGTGGTGTTGCCAGCACCCATGGAACCCATGGTCACTTCCTTCCTCTTTCCTATCTATCTAACTTCCTCTTGCTGCTTATCACCTTACCTTCGAACCTTCTTTTCGTTTCCTATCTAAATGGGCTAAGTCAGCTAAACGACTGACAGCTCTCTCACCCTCTTTTACAAATACAAAAACAAATACAAATGTCTTTATCTGATCATTATCAATAGCAGATGGTTCTCCAGAGCATTCCACATCTTCCAGAGAAAAATTACTGCTTTGAAATAAGAAAACCACTTATGTACTGTACAGTACATTGCTTGCACCAACAGCATCATCTCCATAAATAGTACACATCTTTTTTTAAGTGTGTGCAGTATTTTTACTCTTGCAATACAGGTACTCCTCACTTTACGACCTATCTGCTTAACGACCACTCGCACTTACGACCAATCGAGTTTCAACCTGCAATTCGGGGAATCCCCTTTCTCAGCTTGAGTGTCAATCAGTGATGAATGGTGACATGAGCACTAAGCGTACCATAATAGGCTTGCACGTACTATAATAGGCTAATAGCACACTATAATAGTCTTTTTTATGAATAAATTTGAAGTTTTTTGCATAATTTATATAATTTTACAACGATCCTATATTCCCGGTGCAAGCTCCTTATTTATCGACCAATTTGCTTAATGACGTAGTCATCAGAACGGAACTCGGTCATAAAGTGAGGAGTACCTGTAGTAGAAAAGCATTAAGTGTCAGAAATGCACTTTCTTACAATAGCAAAACACCTTGAAGAACAAAAAAAATTTCAGTAAATAATTATTGAAAGAAGGACTAATGTTTTCCATCCTTTTTGCAGATCTAAAAAAGATCTGTATAAAGGATGATTTGAAAATTATTTAAGGCATTTAGTGCATGTTATAGATTATTATTATTCTTATTTTTATGCTATCAGTGTCTTACACAAAATTTAAAATTATAAATGCATTTGAAAAATGAAACAGATTAAAAATGCAACAATATTCAAAATATATCGATCACAATGTTATTCTGATTCAAAACCTTTGACCTGAAGAAGTTTGACCTATGAGACATTGATACCATAAAAATAAAAAATAATAATAATAATAATAATCTATAACATGCACTAAATGCCTTAAATAATTTTCAAATGCATTTTTTATGGAATATTCTCTGCATAATTTTGCTTTAATAGTTGTTATAATTGCATTGGGTTGCAGTTTTAAAGTATTGCCTGCTATGTATAAGACAACAGTTTCTCATCTTATAAATGAATACTCTACCCCTTCTTTTCGGCTTTATAAATTTCTAGTACCTCAAAAACCCTGATGTTATCAAATTGCCTAGTTCACCTAATGATGGATGCCTTCTGTAGATCAGCCTGGATTTCATTATCCAAGGCATAAATGGGCAGGGCAATGGTGTGTTTCTTCTTGTTGATATCATAGTTATGTTCCACCAATCATTATTGAAGAAAACAGATAGTAGAACCAATGTCTTCTAAGCCATGGTGGAATGTCTTGTCCTTTATCAGAATCAAATATACCCTCCAGTAACTGGACGTGGTTGACTCCTGCATAATAGGTCACATATAGTGAGGTTGGGTATGTATGCTATCTTGGTGTTTTTATGACTCACTATTTCTGTGTATATATTCTTCATAATATGTTTATAACCCACCACTATAAGGCAAGTGTTAAGTATCATATTTATTATGTCTGTTACTACTTCCCTCTCTTCAGTGTTAACAACTTCATTATTTCTGTTCTTATACACATTGTCTAACTTTCAGATAAGGTCTATTTTGTAACTGTGTTTGGTTGCAATATTCTATAAGCGGGATAATTCACTTAACATGTCTGTGTAGTAAATGCAATGTGTGAATGCTCTTTTCTTGAGAGATCTAAAAGCAGCAATTTTATAAGCATAAGGATTGCAAGAGGTTGCCAGTATAAGTAATGGCAGGTGGTCAGGTTTGTAATATATATTTGTGTTAATGTTGCCCTTCTGAAGATCTGAAGATCCTTCTGATAGTAAATGTAGAGAGCTTGTGCATTATTGGACTTGATGAGACTCAGACCAAAAGGGTTGTTGTTCATGCTTTCTATAAACATTTCTATATCCTATTTATTTCTCTTGATGATGAAAACATCATTCACATATCTTTTGTAAATGTGAATGTGAGGAAGGAATGATGGTAATACTTTTAACTCCCAATATACATATACTACCATCTCACAAAGATCCCCCAAAGTGGGCTGCCCATGGATACTCCTTGCTTTTGTACATAAGTGGTGTTATATTGAAAAAAGGAGAAATAACAAATCATGTGTACAAGATTCAAGATATGCTGGTGGTGTGTGGATTCTTTAATAGTTTGAAAAAGCTAATCCCTCAGTGTCCAAAAACCCCATTGCAGTTTGATTAATGGATAAAGGAATAGTTATGTAAGAATCCTTGTGTATCTGTTTCATTTCTTCAAATAACTTTTCCAAGCTAGGTACTATACAGATATTCTCATAGATGCTCAAAGCCAAATGATAGCCATAATACATCAGGCTGTTTTTTCCACTATTAATAATAATTAAATACAAAAAATAGCCCGACGCATTATGACAATTGTTTGGCTTTGATTAACAATTGGATTTTGAGATGTTCTCTAACAAGAGGACAGCATGACATAGGGGTTATCAATTTTGATCAAACTTGGTGAATACATAGTGCCAATGACTGACATGTGCCAAGCAGAAAGCACACTACTCAAATTTAAACATGAAAATTAAAGTTGAAAATTGCATAATTCCTTAAAACCTTTAGAATTCCTATTACTTGCAGGATGGCCAGTAGCTCAATGGGGGTGTGCTACCAGCCATTGGCCACTCTGTAAATTTAAAATTATAGTTTTATCAAGAAAAAAAATATCATATTGATACCAACAGGATTCAAAACACCAACCTTATGACTATGGAACTGGATTGCCCCCACCAAACCATTGGCCACTCTGCACAAAGAAATTCTAAAGATTTTAAATGATTGTTCAATTTTCAACTTTAATTTTCTCTATGTTTTTTCTTAGCATAAGGTTGCTGTTAAGAACAAATCACACAGGAACACTTTTAGTAGAAAAAGGTTGGTTTATTGATAGGAACTGATATGCATTTTGGGCTTAATGCCCCTCTTCAGTCCTATTATAACAGATTTATCAGCAAAATTATTAGAGTTACATATTTATCAATTGTATTGAAATATTTAGGATACGCATACACAGGTTTATACAATAAAACGTAATTACTTGAAATTATAGTGACAGTTAAAACATCACTCATGAGAAGACATAGGTGAAAAAAGGGGAGGAAAATGGAGCTAAAAGAATTTTAGCTCCACCCTTATACACATTAGAACAGTATAACAAGATGTGCTAGAATAAAAAGAGGGTAAACTTAAATCTAAAATTAAGTACATAATTAAAAGGTGAAATTTTTATAAAATTAATAACAGAATACCTGTAGGGTGCAAAATAATTTCAATGAAATGTACAGAGAAAAAACTTAGACCAGATAGCAGAGGTTAAAAAGATGTATTCCCTGTATCATACACTGAGTGTTTGGTGTGTGTTGACCTACACAATGTGATACGATGGAGGGAGGTAGTACATCTTAAAGGGCTTTGCTACTTAGTTAGGAATGGTTGCCAGATGTCATTGATGACTGCACTTGTATTTAGGTTCATTCTGTGTATTTCATTAGTTTCAATAATTTCAATGTGTTCATAAAATTTTCTTTTAATAATATTTTTTTCTTTTTTAAGAATTTTGACGCTGTCGAGTGAGATCTCGCAGCCAGCTTGATTGCAATGAGTGGGCAACTGCTGAGTTGGTGTAATCATACTTCACTGCTCTTATATGCTCTTTTACACAGGTTTTTAACACTCTGCTAGTTTCACCTATGTAATAGTACTTTGGGTGACACGTACAAGCAAAGCTGTAAACGAGATTATTATTTAATAAAACGTCAGTATTACTATTAGTTTGTTCTTTGGTTTTTAAGAAATTTTTGATTTTATTGTTTAGTGTGGGTGCTAAAATGATATTATACATTGTTAGTATTCTTTGGATGTTTTCAAAAATAGTAGGGGTATAATCTAATTTTTTGTAAATTATTTGTGTATTTGGTTTGGGTTGACCTGACGAGTGGTTCTGTAGCCATTTGTTGATAATTCTGTTTGGGTAGTTATTTAATTAAAAGGTGCAAAAAATTTGATCTATTTCTATGTTTTGGTTAGTAGTATAACTTGTACATGTTTTGATTTTGTTGACATACATATTGAATATGTTCTTTTTAATATACATGGGTGTGTTGGAGTGGTAATTTATTACTTTACTGACGTCACAAGGTTTTATATATTTTTTAAAGGTAATGAAATTATCATGTCTTAGCACAGTGATGTCTAAAAAATTAAGTTTGCTGTTATTTTCATTTTCTATTTCAAAACATATATTCTTCTGGATATTGTTGGCATATTGAAGTATGATTTGAGGGTTGGTTAATTGTTTGTTATAAACAACAAAGCAGTCATCAACATAACGGTTGTAGAACATTATATCCTGTAGTTTGTGGATAATATTATCGATGTTAATCATGTATAGTTCAATGAGTTTTGGACTGATCAAGAGCTCATAAAGATGCCATCTAATTGTCTAAAGAAACCATTATTACAGTAAAATAATTATTGACTAAAACAAATTCGACGAGTTGGGTTATCCATTTGTCACAGTTTAAGCTATTTAATGTATTTATTATAAACTTTTTTTGGATGGAGGAGTACATGATTTTTATATATCCAGGCTCAACATTCTCATATCTTTATTTATATTAAGAGTTTGGAGGTTTTTTTATGAACTAGTCAGAGTTTTTAATGCTATTAATTGAATTATCAAATATATTTAGTTTATTTTTAAGGAATTTCTCTAAGTTGTAGAGAACAAAATTTAATGTCAACCAGTGGGCAGTAAGATTCATTTAATTTATGGGTTTTTACTCTGATGTTGAGCCTGGGTTTTCTCCAGTTGTAATCAAGATTATTATTAACATCTTTAGTATTAATATAATTAGATTCTTTAAGTTTTTTAATTATTTTTACTAAACTTTAATATATGCTTAAAGTAGGATCTTCGGTTAAAGTGTGATATTGAGAAGAGGAGACTAAATTAAGTTTAACTTTATCATATTTTTCTTTTTCTATTATATCTATTTGTTTGGATTTATTGGCAGAGACTATAGTTAAATCGTTATCTGTTAAAAAATTTTTGTCTGCTATGAAATTTGATTTGTTTGATTTTATGATTATTAGTATGTTTATAATGATTTAAAATGTGCTTAAAATTAGCCCTGCCATGTTCTCTCTTGTTAGTTTCTATTTTAATTATTTGCTATGAAATCATTATAATTAATTTTTGTTGGACCATTAAAGTTTAACCTTTGATTGAAAAATTTTTAACAAAATTAGGTATTATGCAAGTACTTTGATTTACAACTGACATTTCTTCCCAGTTTTTTTGTTCATTTATAGTTGGGTAATTTAGTCTTTTAACTAATTTATTATATTTTCTACAAGTATATGGGTTATCATAGTCGACTTTATAATTGTGTATACCTTTAACCTTTTTGATTTTAGATTTGAGTTTTTTAATTTTGTATCTTTTAAAATTAATTGTCAATTTTAAAATTAACTTATTTACTTTTTTAACATCATGGTTTTGTATTGATGATGAAATGGATTTAGATAGATTAGTGTTGGAAGTGCTAATTTCTCTAATAAAATAGTGTTTAGATACCAAGCATCTGTTAGTAACTTGTTCAGTTCTTCCATCTTTTTGGTGTTTGCTAGATCTTGGCTGGTCATAGTATTCTTAGATCTTGGTTGCTTGCTGTTCTCTCCACTATATGTATTTTCCTTTTTTCACCTACGTCTTCTCACGAGTGGTGTTGTTTTAACTGTAACTATAATCTCAGGTAATTATGTTTTATTATATAAACCTTTGTACGCGTATCCTAAATATTTCAATACAATTGGTAAATATGTAACTCTAATAATTTTGCTGATAAATCTGTTATAATAGGACTGAAGAGGGGCATTAAGCCCAAAATGCATATCCGTTCCTATTAATAAACCAACCTTTTTCCACTAAAAGTGTTCCTGTATGATTTGTTCTCAACAGTAACCTTATGCTAAGAAAATACATATAGTAAAGAGAACAGCAAGCAACCAAGATTTAATTTTCTCATTTAATATTGAGTAGTGCACTTTATTGCTTGATAAATGTCAGTCATTAAGGATGCACTATATAACCTCACTGAGTTTGATCAAAATCGTCATGCAGTCCTCTTTTGTTTTTTGAACAAATGAAATACAGTATGTTGAATGTTCCTTTATTAATAAAAATCAGTCTTAAAGATTTTATTTTATGTTTTTAGTAAAAATAATAATTCACAGAGGTAGGAACCATTACAGACCCCTAAATTTTCTCCAGGACTGGAAAAAATTTCTCAGCTCCTCCTCTCTTGATGGCCCTGGCTTACAAGTGATGTAAAAATGTACAATTTTTGTTATTTTAACAGTTCTGTGTCTGACATTTTCACATCCCACTTGCTTATCTGCTAGTTGGAAATCTGATAATAGAGTTGGTAATAATATCAGCATTACCACCTACAAGATCCTAGGCTGGATGCAATATACTATTGTCAGCTGAGCTCTCTAAAAGCATATGATTTCTGTCATGTCTTTAAAGTAATCAATCAAACAAAAAGTAAATAAATAAAATATAATTAATGTAAAAACAAGCAAATTTTAAGATTTTGATAATCAAGAAACATTTGAGATCTGATCAAGATGACTAAAGTTGAATTACCATAAATTACAAAATAACATTGAAATAACAAAAGAAGGCAACAAAAACACTTTCAAAAATGCATGCCTGTCAATACAACTCTTGCCTGTTAATTAATTAGAGCACACCCTATCAGGAACAGTTGTCTCTAAGAAGAAAATAAAAGGCAATTATAATGGCAGCTCCTCAACCATATTAGGGGGCCATTCAAATATAAAACCTGTATATAGCATTTTAATATACCTGTATAAAATAACAAATATACCTGTATATAGCATTTTAACTTTAGTCTAGGAGTTACTTAATACAGTGTCATTAGATTCTTCTTCTATGATAAATCAGTAAATTTCAATATTTTTTTTGTTGGTCTATTTTTAAAATTAGCCTTGTTTTGGCAGGAAATATGAATAATTAATGTACTATAAATCTGCTTTACAGAAATACACGATTTTAATATCGAGGCAGATCAAGCTTGACATGAGCATGGGAATGTCTAAAAATTGGTGACAAAATGTGAAGAAAAAGAATAAGTACTCAAAAATGACTTAAAATTGATGACATCATATTTGAATGACCCTATTATCTATTAACCTTGCTCCTGCTAATCTGGCACCCTTCTGTGCAAGAAATGGCCAGATTAGTGTGTAGTGTATAGTCAAAATTATGTATATGTATATATTTTTTTAATTGTTACACTTGTATGTAAAAATTAATTAACTGATTACCTTCACATACTTTTCTTCATAAAAAAGTTAGTTTAGTTTCAAAACATCAGTCAATTTACAAGAGCTATGAATTTGTTTTTTCTTCTTTTTAGATTTCTCATTCAACAGCAGTTACTTTTAAATGCAGAGATTATAACAATTTTTTTAAACTAAACAAATTAAGTTTTCAAATATAATTTATATTTATAGATTTAAATTAATTCTTTAATTTAGAAAATTAAAGAATTAATAAATTATTGACAGTCTACATACAATTAACAATAAAAAAAATAAATCCTTAAAAATCTACAAACAATATATTAAATTAGATCAACAATATATATTATAAAAAGAAAATTTTAGAAAAATTAAAATTACATATAATTCTATAACACCATCTGTATAAGTATCCAATCAAATACAGTAAACTCCCGATTATCTGGGCTAATGGTGGGGAGAGATGGCACAGATAATCAAAATACACGGATAATCCAAATTATAATTACAGTATTTATTTCTAAAATACAACATATTATACAGTTCTAAGGCAGACAATTATTTTAACATGTTCAATGCTTATTATTATTAAGAAAATCTGTGATTTTGGTTTGTTTGCAGGAATCTTTTAATGATTTAAACATCTAAATATGAACATGTGCACACTTATAGGATGCGTAAACATGAAAGTGAGCAACTATTTAAAAAATACATACACACACAATTATTTTTTTAAAATTAAATTCATGCACGGATAATCCGCACACGGATAATCGGGAGTTTATTGTACATTTAAACCTTATGCACATACTTTAAAATACAAAGTAAATAACAACGAACAAAAACAATTAACAATCATAAATAACAACAAATCTAAATTACATAAACAAACATAAAATAAACACTTTTAATAATATATATATCATTCAGCTAATGTTTTTAATCAGGTTTTAAGCTATAAAAGATACCCGTTTTGCATCTTTACTACCGATAATGTTAATTTATTAATATCACACTCAACTCAGAAAATAAATAAGGATAAATAACGATAACGTATAAAAAAAACAATTACGATGCTAAATTGCATATACAAGTAGCCTCCACCTAAAAATATATATACTTTTCAATTCATTCCTAGTTTCCGAATTAAAATCCATACCACTAATAAGAATTACTACGGTGTATTCTGTATATATGTTTTATAAATTAAAATATGTGCATATGTTTACTCTTTTTTTTTTTTCAATTTTCTCTTGAGTGAAGTAATTATATTGCTGTATAATTATTTATGTAAAAAAGTTAGGTGAACTTTTGCAAATTGAATAAATTCAATAAAGATTACTGTACATAAAAACAAGAGTTTTATAATTAAAATTCTTCACAAACAATTGTATGGACGTAGGTTAAAAATCAATAAAAAACAGCTGGAATGATCATTGTCAAAGTTGTGGAAAATATCACGGGTTAACCGATTTTTGCGCATAAAACGACAGTAATTAAACAATTCGTAATGTTCGAATGAATTAATAAGGCTTATAAGGTTAAATAGAAAGAATTGGAAATCTTACCTTTATAGATCAATCGTCGTCCATGGAATTAGGACAAATACTCTCAATATTGTTATAGGATGTAGTCTTATATTTTGAAATTGAATATGTCAACTACTAAGTTTATACACTTTTCGGTGGATACATCGTCGATGTTTCCACATCTTTGAGTCGACTTAAGTCTTTAAAACGTAACACATAATACACAGTCTTTACAAGTATACAGTACTTAAGTTTGACATTTGAGGCACTCGAATAACGTAAATCACGCACAAGGAAAATAATTATCGTCCTCTGTACTACGATCCATCTTGTTTTTATCAAATTTTCGCATGCAAACATTTATCACCGAGCTCAGTGATAGCCGCCATTTTAATTTCGTCGAAATTTTCGTCTAGAGTTGGCAAAAACGACCACCGAAAATGGACGAGAGGCTGGCGACGCTTTGTTTCGCCAATTGATCGATAACATTATCCGTAATTAAAATAAAACGGGGGGAAAAAACTAGTTGCATTTTTTACGCATTTATATTAGAAAATTGCATTATCCTCCGAGAATTCCGCAGTTAACCGCGGTCACGTGACGTTTAGTATATTTTGGTTGTAAAATTCCACAGTTTTGTGTACGCGACAAACGAAGTTAAATGTTATAATATTGTACGACATTAATACGAGCATAAAAATCTTAAACTGATGGATTTAATTAAACTTTGAATATGCCTATTCGAATATATAACGAGATTTATTGATTCGAATATACGAAGTGCGTGTTGTAACTTTTTCGAACGTAATTCCATTTCATATTTTCGGTTGTGTATGAAATGCAAAATAAAAATTATTATGACTACTATTATTTCGCTTAAAGTTTTGCGAATTATTTAAAATTGTGTGATGGCGAAACGGAAAATATCAGAAGAAGAGTTTTGGAGCCGAAAGGGCCGAAAATAGCTTTTTTTTTTTTTTTTTTTTTTAATAAATAACGTAAACTTAGATAAAAGGAAAAAAATACTTAGATAATGTTATTTATTTATTAAAAAACAAAATTAATGAAATAGCGTTTTTAAGTTTGGTTGAAAAATAAGATAAAATCATATATATATATATATATATATATATATATATATATATATATATATGTTTTTTAAACACTTCTGCGTTATTTATTACTCGAAATAATAAAGATAATTTATAGTTTGTTTTTGACATAGATCTAGAAGACATAGAAGAAGAATTAATAAAACATCTATTACACGTAAGGAGTGTTTTCGTGTGTCGGTCAATTTTCGTTTAATGGAAACGATTTCTATTACAGCGTCCAGCGTCCTCTCGTTTTTCGGTGTAAAGACTTCAAACTACCCCCGTTCCAGTTGTCTCCTGGCAGCGGCGCCCGCAGAATATGACAAAGAGGGGCACAAGCATGGGCGTAGCCAGGAAGGGGCATGGGTGGGCACGGCCCCCCAGTTAACCTGGTGCCCCTCCCAGAAAATTACAGCTTCTACTAGGCCCCTCCCATAACAAAATCCTGGCTACGCCAATGGGCACAAGCTATAAAAAAAAAAGGGGGCATCGTAGACACTAGTTAGAATGCATAGGCCGGATGGCCGAGCGGTCAAGGTGACAGCCTACCGCTCTGGAGGTCTCGGGTTCGAATCCGAACGGGTCAAGAAATCCCCAGGAATTTTTCGGGGGGTGGTCCGTTCGGATATGTCTGGCCCCGTCCCTCACCACCCGGTCACCCCATTGCGGGCCTGGCCGAATCCATAATGGACCTACTAAAAGAGGCCCTCTTAGTGCCCACAGGGCGGAAAGAGTTTAAAAAAAAAAAAAAAAAAGTTTAGAATGCATGACATATTACTAAAGCTAGGACATTTAATCAAAGCAACGCAATGCTTAGCTTATTACCTGTAATACTGTATTTCTATTTCTTACTTCTAGTTGAAACCAATCTGATATATTACATAATTATCTTCGCTGAATTAAACATCAATAAGAGATACATCGTTCTCATATCTGTCATTTTAGTTTTAATCGTATGTCTTATAATGGGTTACACATGTTCAACATTTACATCTACGGTATTTTATCATTTTTCTTTCAAAGCTACCGATTAGTTTCTTCTACTATATTGAATAACTTTTAATATTTTTCAGATGCAAACCTCGTTTCAAGATATCCGAAGACTTTCTGCATGCAACGAACAGAAACTGAAAGTTAGTTTTAGATTGCCTCTTTTATTTATTACTAGCTGCAAGAACCCGCTTCGCTAGGTTTTTTTTTTTTTTTTTCTTTGTTTGTACATTTATATGTAATATGGTTTATTTTAATGTAAAAGACATGCGTTAAAGGACTTTTTTTCCTAGCAGTGCTCGGGCAAAAGTAACAATAGCGAAGATTAAGATTATTATGTTACAGTTAACCTTACCCGTTTTCACAGAATGCAAGAATTAGGTCCCCCTGTTTCAAGAGACTAATTAGAGAACTTTTAGATGGGTTTAAAAATATGTTCGATTTCCTGCAAAAACGCATAAAACCGCATTTGCGCCTGTAAATCTTGTACGTCGCTTTCTCTTGACACTTCCATTGTTAACACTCCCATTTTTAACACTTTCAACCCACATATCTCCCGGCTGTTATCTGCGACTTCGTTCGCGCGGATTTTGCAAGCAAACCTTATTTACATTCAATATTTCAACAACCATAGTAAATTGTTATATAACATGTACCGCTGAGAGTGATGAGAATTGCTGAGAATCAAACGAATTGTTTTCAATTTGATTAATTTTCTGGAACGTTTACGATCATACTATAATTAAACTAACATAAAAAAACAAATTCGAATTTAAAACGGTTCGAACAATTGGTTAAAAAATCGAAATATATAAAAATATTTATAACAATGTCTGAAATGTTATCAATTTAATACCCCTAAGTATTCAATGAAGACTAAACGTAGTTAAATACGAAAAATTCGCATCTAAAATAGTACAGTAGAAGCCATTCTTCAGGTTAAGACTTAATGCTCTCTTCCTCCCCGCGTGGGGTATTTCGAGATATCTCTTCTTAGTGTGCATTTTCATGACGTACCCTAATTGTGTACCAAATTTAAACTCTAGGTTCTAGAACTTTCTAGAAATAACTGGAACATTCTCATTAATTAAAACGTTATACATTTTTGTAGTCAACCACTTTCAACCTCCATATCTCCCACATTCTTATAGCTGTCGAGACGCAACCACCATAGTGCACGATGGGAGACTTTGGACTACTACCACACACAAACCCCATTCATGTGCGATGTGTAGTTTTGGCTGCAGAGTGAGATATAGGTACACACACGTCCATTTTTATATATAGATATAGATATAGATAACACATAATAATGAAGTGTATCTTATTCCTGAAGATTCTAAACTTTATGAAAAGATTTGGAAAAGTGTCATTAGATATATCAATAAGAGGATACTTCAATGTTACGAAAAAGTTTCCAGTTAAAATATTTTTGTTTTTTTATTTTTTTATCTGCAAATTGTTGTGTAAACTTTTTTTGTTTCATCTACTGCATATGGTTCTTTTTAAATAACCAACGCACTTCATTCTATATTTTCGGGTCTTCTGAATCTCAGAACAGCCTCTGAAAAATGAAAATTTTCTATTCATGTTTATGTCGAAGTTGGAAGACACGTTTTAAAATTTTATTTGATTTGTCCACAGTGAAGGAAAAATTGTTTCAGATTTCATCTGCAGTGTTCAGTGTGCAGAAATTGAATTGCTAAATATTACCAGGATCGACCGGTGACCATTTGATATAGCGTTCGGCGATTTTATTCACACGGAAACAGGTAAGCGACACTCACGTTCAGGTTTTTTGTTTTGTCAACGTAAACTTGATATCAAACCCGGACAAGTCAATAAACCTAACTGTTTTTGCGGGAAATGGTCCATTTTCGATTTGTTGGGCCCTGGCTTTGACCATTTAGTTTCAGCATTGTAGACTTGGCTAAACCTATGAAATTCTTGAATAAAGGCCTTGTTAGTGCCCATAGGGATGAAAATAGTATAAAAAATTATACAATTTAATCTCACTGGTTGAAGAACGATCAAAAATATGTTAAAACACGAACCAGATTAACAACAATGAATGTCACCGGTGATGAACAAAAGCCGTCCAGTTTTTTCTCTGAAGCTAAATTATTGTGAAATTAAGTTTTCTGTGCGAAAGTGGTCGATTTTTACAAACTAGCGAAATATGGCAGTTTTAGTCTTTAAGAAGAAATTATATGTGAAGTTATTAGCGCTCAGAAATGTGGAAAATTTGCTTACTTGCTAGAAAAATGTATTTTTCTTAGGTGTCACTATTTCTTTTTAACGGATAAGACCTGAAATCAGGATGTCTGTGTAGAATGACTCAACAGTTAAAAACTACAAACGCAAACTTTTGAAAATATCCAACTTAAATCACAGAAAACAGTTAAAATTCAAAGTCGTGATATATTCAAAATAACGAGTATCGTGTGTATGTAAAAATGTAGGTATTTGCTCGTTTCTATGTGAAAATGTTCAGGATATGGAGGTTTCTAGGATATAAGGATGTCAAAATTGACAGGCTTTAATATAAAAACTGTAGACAATTATCTGCATCATACGTAATGCTGTCAGACTACTCTTCACAACTTTAGGCCTAAAACACTTATAGATTAATTAGAATATTTGTTTATTGTATTATAGTGTTAAATACTTTTATGACGATACAAAACGTAACACAAGTAGAATAGAACCAGCTTAAATATCACGATATCAATAATTATATTTCTTACTTAATTATTCTCACTCGTATACGATTTTTCTTAGAACAAAATTGAAGCAAAATTAAATTAAATATATTATCCGTATAACCCGCGGTATGTACACTACGCTTTTAAGAAGTTTACATAGCAGTAGCAAAATGCATGTTTTAGCAATTTTGCGGGTGCAAATTATACAGAAGAAATTTTACTTAACTGTTCTACAATCACTGAAAAAAAAATATATTTAATAAGTAGAAATAATACAGTATATATTTAGTTTTAAATTGACGTACTCTTATTATTTCACTAGTAAAGCCCAGCGTTGCTCGGGAAAAAAGTAACGATAGCGAAGATTAAGATAATTACATCATAGTCAATCTCACTCGTTTTCACAGAATGCAAGAATTAGTTGGTCCCCCTGTTTTCAGACTAATTAGAAACTTTTTAATGGGTCTAAAAATATGTTCGATTTTTCGCAAAAACGAAAAAAACGCATCTGCATCTGTAAATCTTGCACGTATCTTTCTCTTAACACTTCCATTGTTAAAAATACACTTCTTTCATCCACATCTCCACTTCCCGTGAAGGTGAGGAAGAATCATAAAATGTTGTACCCTACTAAAACGCAGTTAAAAATAAAAATAAAAATTGCATCTAAAATAGTACAGTAAAATCTGAGTTTTTTAGGATAAGTCCTAAGCCTTTCCCTCTCCTCCGCGGGGAAGTTCGAAAAATCCCTTCTTAGGGTACGTTCTCGTGACGTACCCTGTGTACCAAATTTCACCTCTAAATTTAGAGGTTTGCTCTGGGCGATGATGAATCAATTAGTCAGTCAGTCAGTCAGCCAGGACAAGTAATTTTATAATATTATAATTTTAATATTTAGATATAGTTAATCCATTTTTAAGAATTATAAAATATTAAAACATATCCGTTTTATACAATACTTATCAGTCATTTTTACACAGTTTAACAAAAAACTTTTTTTAAAAAACGATTATTATTGACATATAACTAATTTAAATACGTTTACAATTAATAGCGTATTTTCTGCTTTTTAGTTGCTTATATTTTTTGCTATTTGAGAGAAATAGGAATCTTAAAAGACAGCTTCTCTACATTTAACACTGTTGCCTCTCAACCCGTGTCACTAATTCGTTTTATTCAAAACGATTTTACTTCATCAGTTAAATGTTTTCAATGGTTAAAAGAAGCAACAAGAGACTGTATTATCTTCTTACTATTCCAAGAAGTAGATTCAACAAATAATTTAGCAGCCGTATATAAATCCTGTCACATCTACGAGATTTCTATGTATAAGACAAAGGAATATGGTCTAAAATTATTTTCTGACACCATTCCTTTAACATTTCTTACTGCCTGCATTTCGTTTTACTCTTTGCACACCCTGGACACAAAGCAATAGTAATTAAGACTAATAAACGTGTCAAGAATAATAAAAATACACAACGCGACGCTACGCGCTGAGCCGAGAAAAATATTAATTCGAGATTCGGATCCGATTTTTTACGAACGAATAATAACAAAACTATTTGCAAATAATAAAACGAAACAGAAGTAATCATCCTATACATTTATATTAGGCGTCTTATAATATAATTGGCAATTAACTGATTATCGCGCGCGTGACGCGCGTCGGAAGCGCCGCGCAACAATACCTATTTCGTCTATTGTTGCGTTAACAATAATTGCTAATAATATAGTTTTGGCGATTGTCAAAGCGAGTTTTTTGTCGAAGTTATTCGATGCGTTATAATTTTATGGTTATTAATTTGTTGAAGATGAGTTTTATAAGTAAGTTTACCATTTTCTCTTATATATGATTATAATTATATTCATTAGATCACCGCAGGTTAACAACGTAAATAAAAGCATCGCGTTAAATGTAACTTTTAGAAAGTAAATGAAAATATTCTCATGTAAACGATAATAATGATCAATTCTGCACTTTCTCGTTTCAATGAGTTGATTAAAAAGAAAAAATAATTGACTGCCATTAATTACATGTAATAATTATAAAATTACTGTTTACAGATGTGGACTGTTATTGCATTGAAACTATTTTCTGGTACGAAGATGGTTTTTATGTAACTCATGATTATCAAGTAAGTAAAAATTACAGTTTTATCTTACTTAAAATACAGTAAATATTATCCATACAATAACGGAAATAAATTATACAACTGTTGTTAAGATTGCTTAAATTTGAAATTAAAAATGATATAAATACTTTATATTTTTATAACTAATCAATTCTGTTTTTCATACTTTAGTACTTCATTCCACATGGCGAATATGGACTATATTCACCATTTTTTCCAAATCAGCAAGCTTATGTACCGCTTGCTTATGGATATCATAGTCAAGACGGTTTATATGGACCGCCATTACAAGAATTTCAGACTCAAAATTATTGGTCACAGGCGGAAGTGGTTTCAAATGAACCTTTCCAAGAAGTGCAGCAGTTTGAAGTGGCTACAAATACACCAGAATTTTGGCCACGGGCAGATATGGACGAAAATGAACTTGTAGAAGTTCGTCCATTTCAAATGCCAACAAATGAATCAGAGTGTCCTGTAGCAGAAACGTTGCTACATTCGATGCAACCGAATATGTTACAAAGTAATCCGCAATCGGAATGTGAGGAGCAAAAAGAAGTGTCCGAACATGAAATTTTCGTTCCGGATATAATACCAAATAAAGAACCAGACATGCATTCCTCGTTTGGAGCTTCTGAAGATTTGGCGATTTCTACACATCCACATAATAATGGTAAATTGCATTAAACTAATAGCATACTAAATACATAAAACATAAACTAATATATTAATACCTATAACAACAGTTGCATTTAAAATAACTGTTCGTAGAGCTAATGAAATAAAGCCCTGGCTGTATCCCTACAGCCAATAGCCCACCTAGATACTGTACAATAACAGTTTAAATACAAACATCCTATAAAACTATTTATATAATTTAAAGTATATAAATAAACATAAATAGTAAATGAGATCCATTAGTACAGAAAGCATTATAGATAATACACATATGCAAGTATAGAGAAAAAACAGCCAGATATGTCGGGTGTCCAAAACTCTGGCTAATCGTAATGGAATGATCTTTCACGAAATATAATAATACAATTTTAAGAAATTTGAAAACAAATTAAATTCATTAAATATTCATAATAAATTTCAATATAAAGTCATAAAATTTTCTACATTTAATATAAAATAAATTTATTTGCTTTAACATTTTGAATTGCTCGGAAATAAAGTTTAATGATTATTTTTTTTCCGTGCCATTGCCATACTTTAGAACTGGAATCATAACCTGAAGTTTTCTGTACTTGTAATTCTGATGCGAATAATTCCGCATCTTTCAATACTGAAGAAATTGTGTTGCAAGTTAAACAAACTGAAACAACAATGAACGTAACAGGAGACAATACAGTTGAAGTAATTTCGGAAGATTTCGATGACGATGAAGTATCTATTGGTGTAAGTTTACATATGATTAGTTTATTCTTTTAGGCAATTTCTTAATATTTATATCGCTTCATAAATACAACATTGTAATAGCAGTAGACATTGTAAAAAACAATTGATCTATATTGGCCAAATGCATGAGAAAATATTCTTAAAGGCCATTAAATAAGTTAACTAAAAACTGTCGAATAGTTTTAATTGAATGTGGGAATTTACTAAATCTTAATAAAATTTCAAAATTAAATTTCAGTTTCCAACGAAATCCGATCTCCAGAACATGTCTCCTGCTTGGATAAATGATGAATTCTACGAAAACCCTCTGAAACGTGCTTTTAGATATTTAGAAGCAACCTCGTTGGTCAGAGAAGTGATATACGAGGAAGAGGAATTTTATTATATCGAAGACGAACTGTCGGAGCTATCCGAAAGCGATGAATTAGAAACCAGCACTACAAAAAGTGAAGATGATAATGACCTTCATTTCAATGAAAAATCTGATGAGGTCAATACTGAAATTGACCTATCGATATTCGGTGATGTATTTGAATCCTCACCTGGATGTGAATCACCAATTGATGTAAATATTGAAACATCCGATTCATCAGACAAAGACGAAATTATAACACCTGGCAATGACGAGGAAACAATCGTAGCGATGAAATGTATAGACGGTAAGATACGTCATATCTATCTCTTTGATGCTTTTCTTCATTTGTATAACTAAAATTGTTTTAATATGCGAATAATTCTCAAATTTCCAGAATAGTTTACTTAAAAAATAATAATATCATGTTGCTAGGCGTCTTGCACATTTATGTATTAAAGTAGCGCTGACAATTTTTAATACATTGTTAAACCCAATCTTAATTATACTTTATCGTGTTTGATGTAGCAGTTTATAGCTTCAATTGTAATTTTAAGAGAAAAGTTTTAAACGATAAGATTGTCTTTTTTGCAGAGAAAAGCGAGGAAGGAAACAAAGATCTAATAAAGATTGAAACTGCAAATTTGGCAAACGAAATTCATGTCGAAGAAACGAAAGACGACGAAGATAAGAGATTCGTCGGAGCAGAAATCATTTTGGAATCTGTTACAAACGTAAGAAAACGATATTTATTTCTACTTTTGTTGACATTTATAAATAATATCTGTAAATTAATATTATAACTATTGATTTTATAAAATCGACATTTTCAAATCTGTAATAATCGCAAAATTCTGTATTTAATTTGGCCGCAAATATTATTTATATTAATCTAAGTGTACAATTAACTTATTAATTTAAACTCTGAGATTTTGTAAGTGAACAATTTTTAATGTTGTTCGTGATAATCATTTTTATGTCAAATTATTTAATTTAAAAACGTTTAGAAACGTTACAACTTAAAATTAATTTTCACAATTAGGTATTATTAATAACACATAGAAATGACAATACGTGCCTTTCTAATAGCGAATATTCATGTCATTTCTATAAATTAAGTCGGCCATTTCTAATCGTTTGATCGTGGTACAATTTCATTTATTAATATTCAAACGTCGTTATATAAAATATAATCACATATATTTATTTACTTTCATTTTCGGAATAAATTGTTTACTAATTTGGAGTATTTTTTTGTTATTTTTCCATCGAAATATTTGTAAAGTTTAAAAGGTTTTTAATTGATGTGCAATACAATTTATTATTTCTGCAAACAAAAAACACTTTATATATAGGCCTAGAATATTTTGTTTTATAGTTTTAAGATACTTGAAAATTGTTTTATATTATTTTTGATTTATTAAAGTATTTATACTTTTTTCAGGAACCTCCGAAATGTTTGGACTTTGTGATGCAGATTCTCAAAAGTATGGCATTTTTCATTTTTCCTTGCATTAAACCAAAACATTAATGCGATGGATAACTGGAAGTTATATAAAAAAGAATTTTAATTCTTATGATGTGTTGACGTCCCCAATGTTAATCGGGGTAAGACTTTTTCTGTTTATTAATATCGAGAATAGAAATAATAATGTACTCGTTCCCCATTATCATTCGGTCACGTGGAGTTTTTCGGGCTACATCTAAGTATGGACCAGTTTCCCCATAGAAACTTCTCTCGGGTGGAACAAGTTCTTAGCATATGACAGGTGTGTTACGTTGTCGTATCCCATCAACCCAACGCAATCGAAAAGTTGGATCAGATAGAGTGTAGCGTCAAACCCCTGTTAATTCTACGACACACGTCAATCGTGTGACTAATTCATTGGACAAAATTTAATTGTTTTAGACAAATCTTTTGAAGTAACCGATATATTAGTATATTTTTCTGGATTAGTTAATTAAAGTTCTTGATTTAAAATGTTATAATTTATCGGGTTCGAAGGTTTTATGCATTCGCGTTTGAATTCATGCATTGGTAGAAGTTATTTATAACTTTTATATTTTAATTATAACGAAATTTGTTGGGTAAATTCCAAAATTTTATATCTTGATTTTCAGATGAAATAGAGATTTCTGGCATTAGTTTATTGGTACAATTAATTTATAAGAACAGGGATTTTCTAAATTTTAATTTAATTTCATTTTATTTTTTCAGGAAACAAAATTCGAAAATTTTGAAATTTAAGTTTATTCAAATACACGAAAACAAAATTCTGAAGGTGATCGAATTTAGAAGTTGAAAATTAACTTCAAAAATTATTTATAATAAAACTTGGAAAATTTTAAATCAAATTTAATAATTTTAATGATGATTAACTGTAAATTCTGACACATCAAATTAAATGATGATTTTCAAATTGAAGTTTAATTAAACACAATTATTAATTTCCTAATTAATATGTTTAATTTAAAATGCGTGTAGTTAAATTAGTTAAATCAATAAACGTTTTTGATATTTTCGGATTCTGTGTGGTTTTTGTTATTTTCTGATTTATCACATTATATTGTAGACGTGATGTAAATTATTTTACTTATATAAAATGCAAGCAGCAACACCAAATATATTTTCAATGGAAAGTGATGAGAAATGTCCCGAAATGTTTTGATATATTCTTGTCTGTTGAATTTACTGTCGCATGCACTGCCAATTCTCCATTGCCTGTAATGCTCTCGCTGCGTTTGACCATCCCGCATGTGTAATTTATGTTACCAATTAAACCAATTGTTCCCAAAATCGGGCCTCTTTAGTTTTACGTTAAATACGTAGTGAGACTGTCCAATGCGGTCTTTTTCACTCCACTTTTGGCAGAGTCGTGGGGTGAAGCAGCAATATAGCAAGATCGGCTCAGACGAGTTCAAATTGAATATATGTTTATATCTTAAATACGATCTGTCGTATTGTGGTGATATAGAGGTAATATAGAGGATGTGTAGTATAAACGAATAATTAATTAAAGTAATTTAAAAGGAAAAGAGTATATTTGGAAAAAAATAATTTATAGAATATTTACCTCAGTTAAATGTAAGAAAGTAAATAATCAACGTGTGAGAATCCGTGGATAAGAAAGCTTGGTTCTCATCCATGTTCGGCCTTAGCTCTGGCAGATTCGCCAGCAGGGTAACTGGATGAACTTTTAGTATTTGATTTGGGTACAGGAAGTTTTTGTGATCATTTTGTCGATTTTTCCCGATACCAGGCTAATTATAGCGTTACACACGCTAATGAATGAATTTATATACATTTTCGACAGGGAAGGATCGTAGTTCCGTGATAAGACAATGACTGATATTTGAGATCAATGACGAAACTATTTTAACAAAACTAAACTAAATTTAATAGGAATAAAATGTAGAATAAAAATACAAATCCTTACGAAAATTCCAAGTCCCTACCTGGAGTAAGAGAGTTTACACCAATTTAAACATACCACCTTGATTGAAGATCTTGACTGCTGTCTAGTATCGTTTGGCATGTCAATATCTTTTACCACGGTTGTAGCTAGAATCTACAAACTGGACGAGATTCTACATACGTCAATGGGATGAAGGTGGAAGCGATGATTCTCGAATGAGCACTCAAGAAAATGTCCAGGAATTCCCGAATTGTGGGAAACCGCCCTTTTTATTCGTAAGTCTCTGCTAATAAAAAATTAAATAGGATGTACAGTACCTATGGGTTAGATATACAGATGTTTGTAAAAATTATAGATAAGCTCTTGTGAAAAGAAGTTAGATTTTCCTGTTTGGCACAACAGTGACAAATGTGTTGTGCGTTAAGCACTAAAAATCATATAGATTATAGACTTTTTAAAGTATTTTCGCTATGTAAGCCCTAACTTGTAAAAAGATCTTTTTATCTAGTCTATTATGGTCTCGGTCAGATCTACTTAATTTAGTAAGTAGTGGACTGATGGTGAGGGACGGATTATTTTTGGGGTTTTACGACTGGACCGGATTCGTTTCCAAGAGCGGTAGGCTTACCCGCTCGGCCATATGGCAATTCCTATGTTAACAAGTAAAAACTACGCAAATGTCGACAATTAATGTAAACACATTGCTTTGAATATCGAGCAGCCTTATTTAATTTTTCTTATTTTGGAATTTGGGGTATGTGCATTTGCCACGTTTAAATCATTTTTCCTATACTTATTTGATTTTTTCGTAATTTATTTATGAAGGTAAGCGGGCCCAGATCTGGGTTCCTCCTGGATTACGCTACTGCCATTTACTGATCACTGTACTGTATCATACCACTTATATTGATTACAGATTTTGTATTATCGAACATTCCTATTCTGTACGGTATTATGACACAAATTCTTTTCGCGTCTTCATTGGTCAACCAACGGCTGAGTAGATAAAACCACATCTTTTACTCTTTTCCCCTCTGGGCACTAAAATAGTCTTTTTTAGGTCAATCGTGGGTTCAGACAGGTTCGCAATGGGCGGCTGGGTTGGTGAGGGAGAGACCTGACATATACAAGACTCGCCTACTATGATGCCGGATGGCTGAACGGCTAAGGTAGCAGCTACTACCGCTCTGGAGGAAGGTCCAACGAACGGGTCCGAACGGGTCAAAATATTCCTGGGATTTTTTGACTCGTTCGACGTTGATGGTCCGTCTGGATATGTCGGGTCCCGTCTCTCACCATCCGGCCGCCCCATCGTGGACCTGGCTGAATCCATTGTGGCCGTTGGCCATATTACTGTATTTTTGTAATTAGTAATTCTATAAATTTAAGTTAGGCTTAAGGTTTCTTTTGTTTCTCTCCCTTTCCTATTGACTAAGAAAAAGACTTTCCTCTTAATTACGTTACTATCTGGTGGGGAATGATGCCTCCGACACGAAATACAAAGTAATAAAAAAGAGAAAGAGAAACAGAGAAAAAGGATCTCAGCTCTCGAGGAGGAAGGTCGAGGAGAACGGGCTCTGAGTCGGAACGAGGGAAGTTAGGAAGTGAAACTCGACGAGGGTGGTCGAGGAGAGGAAGCCATCCGGTCCGATAAAGGAGGCCAAGAACTTCCTACAGAACTGTCAATTGTATCGGACGGATTCGACACCGACGATATTGAGGAAAGTGGATTACCGACGAAGTGAACGGAAGAGATCTATTAGAAAAGATTAAAGAAAGAGCCAAGAAAAGCCTCGTCGATAGGAGTAGATGATCAGAAACAACAGTAACCCCGCCCAGTATCAGGGAGCATCCAGAGCAAAAACCCGTGTATTTCCACCTTCCCCTTGTTTTGTCCTTATATCCTCTCTTTCTTCTTTTTTATAGTTTGTAAGTAGATTGAGTATACTGTAGATAAAGACACTTGTAATAATATTTGTGTTGTTTTATGTATCCCGGATCTTGTACTCTAACTGCCTACACGTTGGGATCCAATGTATACAAAGAACCTGATAATATAGCAAATTAAAAAATAATTTGTAAATTAAGAAGAAAGTGTTTGTTAATCCTCGTTTTGTTCGCGAAAAACGAAATTAATAACGTTTCATTCGCTGTCGGTTATCACACCATAATGAATGAACTTGGTAAGAAGAGACTAAGAGAACACTAAGAGCGCAAAGTGTCCCCTTAGTATCCTCTTAGTGCTCACAGGGCGAAAATAGTTTTAAAAAAAACCGTCTATGTAAATTCCAGGTGTAGCTTGCCCAGAGCAGTGTTGTAAAGTTGAAAAATAATGTGATAATGTTGCTGTGCGGTGTCTTCTATCCTGATGTAGTTTTCGTTTAATGTCAGTACTGTTGTTGTGAGGTCAAGCGAGTAGTCGCGTGCGAAGGCGATCGGATTTGGGATGGATCTGAGAGATGGCAAGTCGTGGGGAGGTCGGAGAGACCGCGCGTTGGAAGTGAATCACTCGGATGCCAGTTTAACAACTAATAACCGTTTAATTTCACAGAAAAAAAGAGTACATGATACAAACTGCGTAAGATATCAGTTTAACTGACAAGAGTTCTGGATAATGTTCCGGGTCAGAGTCGATCGTATATCCGTTTCGGAGACACAGAGTTAACGGTATCGGGCGAAGAATTGGTGACGACTTTCGTTATAGGACGGGTGACGACTGTAACTATCGGAGTGACTTCTTGAGTCGGACAGGAATTGGCGGCGACTGCTTTATTGGACCGCCAATTCCGATATTAAAACGGAAGCGCATGGCCGGGAAGTCAAGGGATCACGGGAAAGAGTCGTTTTTGCCGCCGAGAACATGCAAATTGAGAAGTTCTCAGGTAGTAGTTTACAATATATAAATAAAATCAAAGTATAGATGACAAAATCGTGCTAATGTTTTCGTTGAAGTCCGGGTCCTTAAACAAGTAAGTCAGAACTCTGAGCGGCTTAGTAGGCTGAGCTAAGAATATTCTGAGTATCATTGAACGATTACTCTTTGTCAGACAGTTAGGAAAAATGGTGACCTCTTTACTCATTAAAACAGTAACTTCTGTATATTCAAAAATTGAATTTATTTAATCTGGCAAGAGCAGCCATTACAATCGTAAGCGTAAAATTCTTCAAACCGAAACCAAGAGGCGGAATGACGTCACTAAGCATAATAAATATACTAAAAGTAGTCTGAGTAAACGAGTAAGAATTCTTATAGTGAGAGGAGTCAGAATTACTACGAATATCATTCAACATCGTGGCAAAGCCTGACTAAGAATTCTGGGGCACGGATCACGGCCTAAGATTACGGGTTCGATACCAATACCGGGTCTCCGACTTGGTCATCCGTGTATTTCTAAGAAATAATGTCAATTTTTTTAAAAGTTGTTTTTCTGTTAAAGAAATAAATAATTTAAGTTATAAAAATATGTAATTTTTTTGTTGTCATTTAAGTTGCGTCCGAGATAACTTTATTTGGCTGTCGTACAAAAAGTTTTCGGTGTCGCCATCTGGTGAGAAAATAGAGCGTTATTATAAACATATGTCAATGTAAATACAGTATTATGAACTCGAGGAACTAAATTTAAAATGCCTTTAGTGAGTTTAATTTCAGATTCTCTGATTATTTTGAATGCTATATTATTATATTAATTCTGATTTAAAAAAGGCTAATTTAGTGTGTAACTTACCGAATTTTTCATTTGCCTTACTTTATTTGGATTATCTGAATTTTGGATTTAATTAGTTTCTGTTGTTAATGTTACCTTAGGTGCCAAGATGGCGGCTCGTCTCTGATTTCAACAAGGAATAATTTGGTTGGTAATAATTATGGTAATTTATTAGAATAGGTTAGGTTAGGTTAGGTTAGAACGTGCGTCCCACTGTTTCCTTGCTGGAATCAGAGACGAGCCGCCATATTGGCACCTAAGGTAACATTAACCGTTTCTGTGTATTCATAATATTAATACTATTCTTGAAATTAGAGTTACTACCAGCTGATTGTACAGTAATAGCAGGCTATAGACACATGTTACCAGGCTGCAGAGCCAAAACATACAGTAATCTGTGCAGTTGTGAGATTGAATGATTTATTAAGGTGAGATACTCACTTATTGAGGCTATATAGTCGATCACAAGACTATATATGGCAGAGCTCTCGATTACAACCTGTGATTTTGAAAAGAGCTGATATCAGCCAGAAAAGCACAGAGCCAAAATTTTAATTGAAATATAGTGGTTTTGACAACTTTGATGGGATTCTCTAGTGCAAGGGGCTCACCAGTGGCCAAGCAGTTCTGTTCCCTGAACACTGGAAGTTCGGTTTTGGGTGCGCCTTGCCAGGACGGGCAGTCCAAGTGGAGTTTTACATGTTTTCTTCATGTCTGTAATGCAATGAAGGGACCAGTTACCCTTAAAAAGACCTTCTGGAAGGCAGCTTCCTAGGCAGATTGCTCAAGTGTTGCATTGCCATAACTTAACAAACTCTAGTGCAAGATGTATAGAAATGGTAAAATAAATTGTTAAATATGATGTAAGATTTTATTTATTTTCCAGTAAATACAGTGATGTCACAAAGATGATGATAGCTGACCTCCTAATAGCAAACAAGCAACAAACCCATAAAGATAAAAATAAACTAAAAGTGCAGGAAAAAAATGGGAATTAGTGCTTCTCTTTTCCTTCTCTTTTACATCAGGATACATGGGAGTTAGTGCAGAGAACAGTTGTAAAGAAGTTTTTACAAATGGATTTAAATTTTTAAACATCAAGAAAGAGTAGATCTTTGATGGTTACAGCAGTCTTTTGGTACCTGAAGAAAATGATTGAAGTATAACATTAAGGCAGGCAAATGAGAATACAAACATGTATAATCTCTAGAGTTAAAAGAAGGGAAAAAATAGAAGGAAGGAGACTATTGAAATATTTATAAGAATATATTCTGTCAAAATAATCAATATGTTTAAAAAAAACCAAGTAAACCCAAGTGCACATGAGCAACCTCGGGAGAATCAGTAAAGAGAAAGTTTGCATGTTTATTTAAAAGGAGATAAATTTTAGCCAACTCTGAATGAAATTTATATTGAGCAGAGGCAGGGGCTGATGCACATATGGGTAAGGTGTAATCTATTAAGGTTTGTATATTAGTAAAAAATAAAATGTAAAGTGTACTTTTACTTGAAATTATTCTGAAATTTCTGTACAACAAGCCCCCTACAGATTGCAATTTTTTAGTTAATAGTTTGATGTCTTTTAAAACAAAGTTTTGAATCAAAGACAATACCAGGGTCCCGAACAGTATCAACTACATCTAAAGTGTGATTATCAATATAAAAAGTTCTGTAAAAATGAACTCTAACAAGGCTATAAATCATAATTTTAGTTTTATTAGTATTAATTTGTAAATTAATTTTTTTAAATGAAGCATTAAGTTTATTGATATCACTTTGCAATAAGTTGTGACAAGAGTTAGCAAATTTTGTCATCAGCATAGATATTTACAAAGGAAGAAGAAATTCAAGAAAGGGACTTAATGCAGGCCACAAACATTATATTACTAAGTATACTGATTAACAGGGTAAAATGTGTAGAAAAAATGTAGAATGACTGATGTAGAAAAAAATTATTAATCCAGATTAATATTTTATTATCAGTTTCAAATTCTGAAGATAATCTATCCAATAGGATATTTGGAACAACAGAATCAAAAGCTTTTGCAATGTCAATGTATATTATGTAAGTTGGAAGTTTTAGCTCAAAGTTCGATAAAATGAAATGCTAAGTTTCTAGGAGGTTACTTGTCATAGAATGGCGGTCTAATCCTGAATGTTGGACAGGGCATAAATGGGAAATGATTGAAAAATACAAAATTTTGTACAAAAGAAGTTTCAAATAATTTTAACATTGTCGGAGCTAATGTAGCTGGTCAATTAGAATTAATTTATTTTTTTTGAGATGACATAAATCACAGTGTGGGCCCATTGGGCAGGAATATAGCCAGAGTCCAATATCTGGGAAACAGATGAAGAAATATAGTGGTGGATAAAATTTTAAAGACAAGCAAAAATTCCATAATACAATGGACCCCCAATATAACGCACATGTTGGGTGGGAAACAACACTTGCGTTATAAGGTGAACCACGTTATATCGAGTGGCGCGGTGTAATGTGGTTCCCCTCTTTACTTTAGCAATAATGTCAAGCTTTTCTTTTACTCATCATACATACAATAATTAAACACTATTCAAAATACATGCAGGAACTCAATACATACACAATTACTCAATACGCAGTAACAATAAAATGCACTACTCACTAATGCTGCACGGACTTGTATAAACGTATTTAAGCTTACCGTGTCGCGAACATCGCCTGTGCTATAACTGCGTGCGCGGTATAGTGAGCAGCGCTATAACGAAGGTCCACTGTAACTTAATTAAAATTATTGGTTCAATCATGTTCATATGCTTTAAAAAAGTAAATTAATAGGTTTATACAATAATGAAAGAATAATGTTAGAATAGTTGTTCCAAAAAGTAGAAAATCAGATAACAGAAGCCATAACTTACTATTACTATAAGCACTGTAAACATGATCATCTATAACATTGTAGTATTTTATCTTTGATTTAGAGAATCTAGGGACAGTATGCCAAAATGTTTTAGGGTCAAGGCAAAATCAGAAACAATTCTTTGAAAATAATTCAAATATTTACATTCACTCTGATAACTCTTAATAGTTACATGATATAAATACAATGATCTCGGATTGGATTGCCATCCCTTTTCCATTGCCACCACAAAAATCCTAGTATGATTATGTAATTTTTTCAAGAATTTACTGTGCCATTTTTGACTGACTGTATAAATATGTTTATATGGTAGGTATTTCTGAAAAGAAACAATAAAGATATATAATTTCTGTAATTTCTGTTTAATATTGTAGGAAGAACAAAAAATAAAAGACCAGTTGCAGGAGCTAAGATAAGTGTGAGATAAGCAGAGGGTCAGGGGGAAAACCTCGCTGACCACTTACGCTGCACAGGTTGGTAAAACCCGACCTCGTTGTCGTTGGATGGCTAGGAGGGCAAAAAGTGAGTGGGGAGGTGCGTCAGTAAGTCGACAGGCATCCTTACTTGGACAGGAGACAGGGTTTACAAATAACAATAAAGGTTTATTAAACAACAAAAGCGAATAGACAATAAAGATACACATACAATAAAGATATAAAGATAACTACTGCTGAAATGCAGATAAAATATTCCTATCGCTAATCGCGCTCTAACCAATAAAGTGGTCACGTGCCTAACTTCTAGTGGGAGAGAGTTTACAAAGTTGATATACCTGAATGTGTGGTCCGATGACCGTATGCGACAACCTCCTGGACTATGGAAGCTGGAATCAGTCATGTCCGGGACTGGAGATACTGGATTCAGACTTTCCTAGATGATCGCCTCCTTTCCAGAGTCGATCAGGTTTTTATACAATTGTTGTTGGCATTGAGCCAGTCTATTATTCAATGTTTGATGACTAATTTGCTGACTCGTGATGACCGTGACTTTTGTTTTCTCTTTCTGATCTGATTGCGATGCTTTGGATTTTTGATTTCTCTTTCTGATCTGATTGCGATGCTTTGGATTTTTGATTTCTCTTTCTGATCAGATCGGATCTTTCTGCGGGCTCATATAAGCAAAAGGCTGATGCCACTTGATGGCAGACCAGATAGGAAAAAACTACTTTGATGTAAACCAGATTAATAAAACTACTTTGATGTATATAAGAATCATAATCTTTATGAATAATTATTTGAATAGCTTGATGGTCTGAAGAAAAACCTGGAGTTGGATTAGTTGTAGTTTAAAGAATGATAAGAAAAAAACCAAATCCAATAAGGAATTATTACAAGTGGGGAAATTTACGAATTGTTTACAACCAAAAAAGTAAAATATATTATATAGGAAGTAGGTTTCTGCTTCATCTAAACAGGAATATGAAAGAAATGAGGAATGCCAAGAGATATTGGTAAGATTCAAATCACCACAAAGATTATTTTATTGCATCAGTTTTGTACTTTTGATCATTTTGCACTCATTATACTAACACAATTTAGTGTAGAATAGCAATTTCCCTAAATATGGAATTGAGACCCCCAAGCAGGGATCACCAGTTCTTATGTGGTTGTATAAACACTTTTCATTAACATTATTCTTCAGCTTAAAAAAATCTTAAAAAATGCATATATTTTTTCTTTTGGTTTCTTTGACAACCAAAGAAAAAGTTATACTGTACAACACTCGATTGAAGAATATTAGGAGTGATAATGTTGGATTTAAAACTATATACTCTTCAAAGACTGCGTAGATTTGCACTAAAGACTCTAGTATACCTTTTAAACACAGCCGTTTATTGCTAATATTCTAACGTTTTCGGTTATTTTTAATAACCTTTCTCAAGAACAGTTACATTCGAATGCGGTCGTAAAAATTTTTACGACCGCATTCGAATGTAACTGTAGCTTAAAAAAATCTTAAAAAATGCATATATTTTTTCTTTTGGTTTCTTTGACAACCAAAGAAAAAGTTATACTGTACAACACTCGATTGAAGAATATTAGGAGTGATAATGTTGGATTTAGATAGATAACTAAAAAATTTGGTGGTTTTAAATTATGTAAAAAGTTCGATCTGTTAATTGTGTATGTGTAGAATTTTTTATCTATTCTTAATATAATATTTTCTAACATACTGAATAATTAATTATTATTTCTTTGTTTTCAGATGTGATTGAATTAAAATGGCATATCAAGCAATTAAAGAAATTTTTCGTAACTGGTGGGATGAGATTTGTACCAAAGTGGACAAAGCTGTTGTTTTTTTAGATTTTCATGCCGCTGAATCACTTCATTGGAATGGAGGTCTCCTGAAATTAATTAATGCTGGTGCAAAAACTGTGAAAGTATTCTCTCCATTTGAGGTATCTTCTATTTATTTTTATACATTTCAGGTGAACAATTGATACGCCACTTGTCTATTAGTTTAAATAATTACATATACAAGGTAATCCAAAGTAAAGCACAAATTTAAAAATTAATTTTTCAGTGAATTTTGACCCTAAATATATGCACTTTTGATGGAAATATTTAAGATGACATGAGATTTATTTATTTATTTTTGAAGTATAAACATTTTATGTAAATTTTAAAAACTCAATACCTTTCAAATTTTACTTTAGAACTACTTCATTCAGTTCCTATATAATAGCTTTTCTGCTTGTTCAGTTTTGCCAGCCAGCAGTGTTTACAAACATATAAATGAATTTACTACTGCGATGCTGGAGTTTAGATTCAATTATCATTTTAAATTGTTTAAAACTTGAGGAATGTTGAGCAAAAATTGAGTGATGTGTTTGTTTACACTTGTAAAAATGAACTGAACTGCTGCACATGCTTTGTAAGAACCCAAAATCTCAGCTTAAGCCTATAACTGAGTTTTTTCTCAATATTTCCTGGACTTGATGACCATATCAATGTGATCAAGATCAGTCAAGCAGTTTTGGAGGAGTTTATTTAAATCAAATGACATTTGAGTGTAAAGAAATTGGCTTCACTTGCTCAGCTCAATAAAAATGATTATTTGAATCATGAAACATCCTTGTATTCTTTGAAATGTGATATCACATTTTAAAATAGAAGTTATTTGTCAAAGTCATTTGTAATGTCATTTATTTCAATTATAATATTATTAATTAAACAGTGATCAAGTTAATTTTACATTGGATATTTAATATAACCATTTTAGTTTTTAAATACAATTATTTTAATGCAACTGTTGGCAATCATATGAAGTTCTATTTTATGATGACATGTTGTATTCCTGGATCAAAAGAAGTTCATCAATGTTTAAGTTAGATTGTGGATTGGACCACATTTTTGTTAGAGTTGCATAAAATACTTCACTTACTATTTTTTCCAAAAAATTAAGAACTGATTTTGTTAAAAAGGTTAATGTTAAAATATTTATGTTTTCCATTTATAGAGAGGAGAGGAAATGGAAGACAAAGTTGTTTTTATCATTACAACTCCTTTACTTGAAGAAGAACTGCATGCTCTACAAATTATTCTTCAATCTAGCTCTTTTATATATTGCATTGTGATCACAACTGTACCAGAATTTGCTTATTCAGAAAGAAAATCCATTACTGAAGAAGGAAAGCATTTATTTTACTCTTTAGAAGAAAAATTAATAAATTACATGGGAAATATGGTATGAAATTTATACTAATTTTCTTTATTATTAGTATATTATTTATTATCTATAATAAAGATTTAGTAATTGACTAATATAAAAAATAAAATAATTATAAATTATTTCTCCAGATACTATTTTCATGTTAAAAAAAATAACATCATTTTCAATATAAGAAGTTTATAAAAAGAATTATAATCTATTCAGAATTTAAAATCGATAAAAATTTAATAATAATTTATGCTAAATGAATATTTTTATTTATTAAAATGAATTAAATTTGTTTTCATTGAATAGCAAAATATCATCTCATCCATTTTGACTATACATAAAAATTTTGAATTTTTATGAAAGATAAACCATTACAAGTAATGATTTAACTTAAAATCATATTCATTGACTTAAATATGCAATCTGAAATGTAGAAGTGTGTAAAATAAACACTGAAAGTGAAATATTGCTTACTATAGAAGTATTGAATATCAGATCTTAAAATATCAGACTAGAACTTGTCAAATGGACTTTTCTTGTTTATTCGTAATTGATATTTATTTATAGTTTTCTGATAGTATTCACTAAATCATATCTCAGTAGTTTTGAAATTTTTTGTTATACCATCTGTTCTTGAAAAAATTTTTTGGCACTTCATCTTTTTATAAAATGATATAAATTAACATGTGAGGTCACTGAGTTGTGCTTAAAGTCAGAACAGAAGAGAGGTATCGATTTGGAATATGAGCATGATAGACATCGAATCAGTCTCCACAGTTACAAAGAAAATTGTCTGAATTTATTTTAAACACACACACAAAAAAAAAAAAGCTTACACCAATAATAATCTTGGTGTCTCTGAAGTGAAAATTGTAAATCTTCTGGTTCTTTTTAATAAAGCAAAAATTGCATTACAAATACTAGTTGTATCTTCCTTGCTCACCATGTTCAATCACCTGGAACAACCATTCTCCACTGCAGAGATGATGTTTTTTTGTAGGCTACAACTCTGCACAAATATGTAAAACAGTCTAAAATGTCCACAGGTGACAATCCCAACACAATTAAAAATATAACATTTTTTTGTAAAAAAGGGCTTACTTTTGCAACGCCCCCCCTGTATATGATAAATAAAATTTTAATTGTATTAAATTATTTTATGTAGAGTTATACAGCAGAAATAATTTATCTTCCTGTTCCTGGTATCAATGTTGGAACAAATTTTTTTCTACTGCCAAGTTTTGAAAATATTTTTCCATCATTCAATCATTCTTCTGGAAATCCTGATACAATGGTATGAAATTGTATTTAGTATATTTATTATAGTATGAAATAATAAATAAATACGTAATTTATATTATTTTAAAAACATAGATTCAAAATGTAGCTAATAAAATATATAATAGAATATAATAAAATGCTACCAAAACAAAATGTTACAAAAAATCACTAGTATTGTAAAAAAAATAAAGAAAAGAAATGAAATGACAATCATAATTAAAAAAAACTCAGTGAAATATTATTAGTGGGATTAAAAGTTCAATAAAAAAGAAGAATTTAATTTATATATATATATATCTTCTTGGAAAATCATTCTTAAAGTAATAACATATTTAAATCTAAAATGCTTCATTTTATAGTAATTATTTATTAATAATTATATATGATTTAATGTTGTTAGTATTGATGCACATCTGGGTAGAACTATTTATAGTTTTTAAAATCTAATTTAATATTAAAAAATATAACATATATTTGCATATAATTTTTGAGAAATAAAACTTTAATTATACAAGTATTTTTGAATGTCATTCTATAAGAATGTGTGTATTTTTAAAATGCTTAAAATTTGAAAATTAGAACAGTGTTAAATATTGTTTTTACTACATACTGTTTTTGATGATAAGAAAATTACTGTAAATATCGTTAAAATATATTTTTTTCCATATTCTACATACTTTTATCTACGTTTCTACATAATTTCCATTTTTATTCAAACATTTGTCATACTGCTCAAAAATTTTTTTAATTCCGACTTCAAAGAAATCTGCTGCCTGCCACCGGAAGACATTAGACCACACCGCTTGTCTTGTATGGCACAGAGGAGTTTTCCCAAGGTCACACAATAAGCATCAGAATTGATTGTTGTGCCTCTTGGCATAAAATCCACTAACAAAGTCCCTTTCCTGTCCCAAAAGACAGTTACCATGATCTTTCGTGCTGAAATCGAATAACAGATCATATCTTACAGTCAGCGGGTGACTCAATTTTCTTAAACATTATAAATTTTTATAGCTCAGCACACAGACAGACGATACGGCTGAAAATGGCATTTAAACACGCACAAAGCATGCTGAAAGCAGATGCTCATGCACACTGCTGCAATTGAGCGTCATTCTCATTCACAAACAGACCTTATTTAAAAAATAGCCCTCGTATTTATTATTATTTGTAAAATTATTTGTATTAAATATTTATTTAAAAATATCTTTCATTATAAAAAATGAATATTTCTTTGATAATAGCATGAAAAAAATTGGAAAGAAACTGCTGTAGAAGACATGTTATCATTGCAAAATAAAGCTGAATTGAAGGTTTGTTAACATCAAAGCTTTTTTATTTTTTTTGAACTAAAATTTTCCTTTATTAATGAAATTATAATTAAAGTATTAATTTATTCATCATCAATGATTAATCTTCATATATCTTTACATTAAAATATAAATTATCAAAACAAATTTTGACAACTTCTATAAAAAAAAAAAGGTAAATATTACATATAAAATTTTTATTTTTAGTTTTTAATTTTATAAAACAAAGTTGTGAGATAATTATATGATACAAAAAATAATATATATATATATATTTTTTTTTACATATTTTATAACATATTTTATATATATATATATATATATATAATATAAAGATAAAGTGAAATAAATAATTTTAATTGGTTTTGTTTTTAATTTAAAACATTCAAGAATATATTTCAAAGTTTCAAAGTTATTTATTTACACTTTATCTACTGTTTTAATATTTATTTGTTTATTTAGTATTGTGACCGAGGAAAAAATTGACTTTTGAGAATTGCTTGGCATAGATAAAATTAAAAATTTAAGGTTAAGAGCAAATTTTCTGACAAGAAAAATTATCAAAATTAACTAATAGGCATACAGATATATGGGCCACCTTGCAATAAGACTGACCATGTCCGATGTGACAATAAACAAAGGAACTTTACCTAATTTAATTTTAACTTAATTAGTTTTTTACAATAAAATAGGGCCCTGGACGAAGATGGGGTTTGGTTGAAAGAAAATAAGAAATAAGATTGAAGAATTTAGAAAAAGGGAATATGATTGGCAAATTAACCTAGAGTCTTCTTTCTGGAAATTCCTTTTTGTTTCTCCTGACACACACATGTGACTCCTCCAAAAATTCTGTCTCGAAAGATGTTTGTCTCGTCGTTCTCCATCCCTATATCCCCTTTCTTGCTAGTTTTTCTAACTAATCAGGTTCTGTCCATTTTGTTTTAAAGAACACATCAGACTATCAGACCAACCAATAAGGGGGAAGCCAGATGGACAAAAGCTCGGAAGTACAGTTTTGAAAGAAAGGGAAGGAAGTTGAGAACACAAGACTTGACCAAGCTAGAGTATTCTGTTTGAAATTATCCCGTGTAAAAGATCCCGTGTAAAAGTCAACCTTAGTATTTCGCGGATAACAGGTCAATATTTGTGGTCAACATTTGCCAGAATTTTTTTCGTTGAGAACAAACATGAAAATTAAATAAAAAGTCATGTAATTCCAGTTTCATATTTAAAAAAAAACAGTTACAGAAAAAAGCCATCCATTTTCTGTAACTTTTACTATCACACCTAAAATATGGAAGTTGATTAGAATTTGAATCTACTTTTAAAGTCATACTTTGATCCCCTTGGCATGATAAATTACTATATTGCTTCCTAGCTGGAAGCATGCCCTGTGTTATTAACACGTTAACTGCCATCCGATGCGCCGGCCAATGTACTAATTAGGGCCATACAGAGCCATCCGATGTGCCGGCCGACATACTAATTAGGGCTGCACAGAGCCATCCGACAGCCTGTTGTCGTAACCTATGTAGTTTCACTCAAGGTTAAATTATCCTGGCTTCATAAGACTTCTTTTACAACATAGTGGTAGCCTCTTGCGTACATCTATGAAGTTGGTTTCAACCGTCGGCCATCGTAGGGGCTCATGAAGTGGTTTGACGGCCAGCGGTCGTAAGGTTTTTTTTTAATGAAAAAGCTATTTTATATCTGATAGTGTTTTTTTAATAGTGAATAGTTAAAAACAAGAAAAATATCAAAAACTAGTTTAATTATTCTCTTTTGTTACATATAAAGTAATTAATATTAAATAGCCTGTGGTCTTATAGTCTCCAGTTTGAGGCCATACGACGGCCAGTCGTCGTTCATATATTTTTTTATCTTCACTCTGTTGACTGTTATATAACAACCCTTCTATATATATTATAACAAAATATTAAATATCAAATTTTCTCATTGTGGCCTGTAAAGACACAAAATATCATATTACAGTTGACTTGAAAAAATGCAAAATATCATATTACAGGCAGCAGTTAACATGTTAAAAAGACAAATAGCTACATCTTTATCTGTAAAGAAATCACTTGATTATTTTATTTTCAAGTGGATAAAAAAATTTTTAAATTTTGCTTCTTAAGTTGGAGTTTGTTTTCTATAGGAGTGCCAAATTGGTAATATTACTGTAATTCATTGTTTTTGTTTTTATTCATTTAGAGATCAATTGGGCTTCTGCTACTGATTCAATACTTTGGATTCGCTTGAATTTCAGCCCCTCAAAAGTAGTATCCATGTAATAGTTGACCTCACAAATTTTACCTTAAAAAATCATCTAAAAAATTCTACTTTTACATGAGTATATACAGCATATTCCAATTAGTATAAATTCAATTAGTTCAGTTGTTTTCTAGATTGTATTAACTGAACTAATTGGGATATTCTTACACTTTGTTAATTTATCAATACCTGTTTTAACAGTGAGGATCAAACAGTATATTAATATTGTAACTGTGTTTAAACATAAAGCATCTTTTCTGAATGCAACATATTTAGTAGTGAACTCCTAAATCATTTCAGTGAACTCCTACATTCATATTCAGTATTTCATAACACTATTTTCATTAGTATACTAAAAATAGTATTAGTTATCTAATGAAGCGTTATCTATTGTAATAGTGATCAGAAATCAAAATAAACAACAACTTTATCAGAAAGCCAAAACTGTACATGTAGAGAATCACACCTAAATGCAAAATTTCCAGCAAAGAAACACCTAAATTCAATATTCAAAGTGGCCAAATATTGAATTTAGGTGTTTCATTGCTGGAAATTTTGCATTTAGGTGTGGTTCTCTAAAACAAACTTAGTTTTGGTTTTGTGTTTTTGAAAAATATAAATATTATTAAACTTGTTTAGTCATTTTATGTTAATTAATTCTTTGTGTAATGTGTCTGTTGTTAATATTTTCAACTTTTACATATTTATATCAAGAATTAAATATGTCTGGAAGTGAAGAATTGCTCAGAGATCTAAGTGGCATAACTGGCAACACAACCAAATGGTAAGCAAGAGTTGTGGGTTCAAATTCCGCTCTGGGCTGATTCTTTTCTTCCAGACTATTCTAAAAATTATTTAATAAATATTAAACTATCATAATTATTAATTTTGATAAGAGATGGCACCTAATGTCTACCTCTAATACCAAACTACTTAATATCTAATTATTAATAGTAGTAAAAAATAGTCCAATTAATTACGGTGATCATTTGGTTTATTATTAATATGTTAGAAGGTATCACGTTAGAAGGTATCATTATTAATACATCATACATAATGATGTTCGTATATTTAAATATATTATTTGACATAGGTTTGTAATTTATGGACTTAGTTATTTTTTATATTTATTATATATATTATACTGTATATATTTATACTTGCTTTTAAATTTTTAAAGTTTTTTTTATATATTACACATCCCATTCTACTTCTTAACTACAATGGGAACCTGGCATTGTAATCACTAATTTCAATACATGTGAATTGTAATCACTAATTTCAATTTGTGAGCATGTTGTATTCACTAATACTTACACTATACTGAAGCTGCTTGATGTACTATTTACATATTCTTGAAAAACGGTATTAAAAGTTTTTCTGAACACTATTAATTCTTTTACAGAAGAGAGTCTTTTACTATTAATTCTTTTCAAGTTGGCTGCATTATGATCACATGGGATGCTTGTGTTACTGTGTTCAGTTCCAGATGAATATTTGTTTTTTATATTTAAATTCTGTTATATATAATTTTTAAACTTTTTGTAAATATTTTTATTTTAATCGCTACAGTTTTAGAAAGTACATATAGGCTAACATTTTAATCATATTCTGTATTATTTAATTTTATGTGAATTCTTAAGTATTGAAAGTCAGCTTAATTAAATCAGCTTCAAAATATATATAAAATTTGAACATTATTCACTCCAGATATCTTAAATAAATTTAATAAAGCTTTGATGTAAAGTATTCTGTACATAAATTTGAAAAAATAGTAATAATTTAAATATACTTCTTACATACATGAAAAAATGAGGTTTTTAACATAATTTTACAATTTTTATGTAATAATAATTTTTTAACATATAAAAATTCTAATTTTAGGCCATGGCACATTATTTTGATCATTTATTTGAGCAAATTCAAGTGAAAGAAGATATCTTCAGTTTAGGAAATTTCAGTAATATTTTAGGTATGGAATTGGAAATGTTAGCATCAGCCAAAAACAGAAGAAAAGTAATTTCCTTATGTATCTTACAGTTTTTTTAATATTTACTATAAATTAATATCTTTTAAATTTAAAATTATTTTAGACTTCAGGCAGAAAAGTTTCATTGTTACTAATTGACAGAACATTGGATCTTGCTGGTCCATTGAGTCAAAACTGCCATTCTATGTTAGATAGAATAATAAGAATACTTCCACATTTACCGGGACACACGTGTGATGTTGCAGTCGATATGGGTGCATTGTCTTCATCTTTCAGGTAATAAATTTTTTCACATTTTTATCATTTTTTTTTCTGTTTTAAATAATTAAATTAATATTTTATAAATAAAACAATGTATAAGTATAATTTAATTAATATTTTTTAAAATAATAATAATTAAAACTAAATAATACCAAAAAAGCTCTCCATACCTATGAATATGTAAAGGTAAATTTAATTTTATATACATTTATATGAACAGGTTTTCATTCATAAATTTTTTGTTTAATTATATTTATAACAACAGAAAGTTTTATCACTATTATATCATATTTACATTTCTTCCATTATTCTCAATTATCCTAATTTTCTGTTTTTAGATATAAATTCTATGGGATAGTCTAGAGTTGTCATGTTTTCAAATTTTGAACTAGAATCAAGTAATAAAAAACTAAAAATACTTAGAATAATCAAACGTAATAACAAATCTAGAACACATTATATTTATATTATTATAAGTGAAATTCAAAACAATTAACTACAGGAGTGTAGAGATAATATTAGCTTAAAAAACATTTTGTAAATTCAATGTGTAAAGAGTTGCAGAAATCTTTTAAGTTGTCCTATATGAATAGAATAAAATATCTACTGTATGTTTGTTGGTAGTAAAGAAACATAAAAATGCTGAATTGTAATGTTCAAAACATTGTTGAACAGTCAGTTCTAATTGAATTTTTATCAATTTTGTTTTATTAATTTTTTAAAGATTTAAAATGCAGTGAAGTTTCAAAAATCTGGACTAATTGAAGCTTGACTCTATTCAGATTTTCAAATATAAGTGTAAATTAGCATTTTATACACTATAAACTCTAAATACATTGTAAATCAAGTTCTAAGTTCAAGCTAGTATTTCACAACAAATGTAGAAGCACTTACAAAAATTCAAAATATAATTTACAGAATTATTATATTTAAACAAAATATACACTAATTAAAATTTCAAAATTAAAGAATTTTGAATTCTGAATGAATGAATGTTAGAACATCAACAATGCAAGGATTCATCCTTGCATTGTTGATGTTCTAACATTCATTCAGTCATTCATTCATTAAATGGTCATTTCAACAATGAAATGACCATTAAAGAGGATTAATATTTTTTGACAGCCAAATTCGGAATTTTGATGTCCAGATTTTCAATGCTTTACATTATATTGTTTGAACTTTACTAACATGTTAAACAATCATGAGCTGATACTTCATTGCTTCTTGTTCTTTCTTTTGTTCTTTGTGTGATGAGTTCTATATAGCAATTTTTGCTTAATCTCAAAGAATCATGAGCTGTTTAATAAGAATGAGAATACTTTGGCTGTTCATCTTTATTCAAAAGCACTAAAACATTTTATGTCTCATGATGCAAAATTGGTTTGCGATTTTTTTATATTTTGCTTCTGGTGGAAGCATATTCAACTATAAATGGTAACATTTGTTTTGGTTATAAAAAGGAAATAGTAAATCACAAACGTGATCAAACTTTTTCTGGATGATTATGATGATGTAGAAAACATGTCTGGGAAACATCAGACATGGAATCTTATATTATCTCAGGTAATTTTTAATAAAAACATTAAATATAAATAAATAGCATAGCCATTAATTCTTTGCCAATGTGTTTTGTGTTCTTTAATGTTTACTAGCTTGTATTATGTAATGAAAATCTTTAATAAGATATTTAAGAGTAATAATTAATAAAATTTATCAATCAAAAATTTTACTATTTTTAGTGGTCAGGTATTTGGCATTTCCCTACTTGCACCAGGTTGTCTGGCTGATGAAAGTGAAATTTCTACAACTATTTTAGATTACCTTTTATTAAAAAAACAGAAGGTAATTTTAGCATTAATATTTTTTATATTAGTAGTTTTATTACTTTTATACATAAAATACAAACCAAAGCCTGAATATACATAATAAAAATCAAATATCTGAATAACATGACAGATAATTTACTTGTTCAGAAATTATGAATTTTGAGTACACTTCGGGTAAACTTTTTCTTCCAGAAACTTCTAAACTTATTTAAATTTAAAAGTATAAATGTTAAAAATTAGAGATTATAAGATGTTAGTAATGTCATCTTTAGACTAAAACACTTTAATAATTTAATTGAAAATAATGAAAGTATAACCAAATAAAGCATAACTTAATTTGGTTTTTGTTTTCAATGTATGTAATGATATGACTGCTGCATGCTGCATATTTGAACAAATAACAAATATTACATAAATAAATTTCTATATATATATATATGTATGTATTCAACAAACAAGTTTCAAAGTGATTACAATAAGCAGATTCTATTATATGTATATATAAAAAAATCGCGCGAAACTTCGATTGGCTATAAAAAATAGTTTTCGCAACACAATTAAAAAAATATTTTTTTTATGCGGTGAATAGGGACCGCATAAAAAAAGTCTCACATAGAAAATAACTCGAAACCGTACGAAATAACTAGGAATTGCTTTTTTAACTCCTTGGGCCTTTTTCTGCAACACCTAATGGGGAAAAAATCCTCTAAGAATTTTAATTTTTATATTAATTAATTATTTCCACTTAAATACGAATCTAACATTAAAAAGTTAAAAATAATTGTTAAATAATGATTTTATTTGATAAATATAGCTGCAGGAAGTGTTATTTCATTTAACAAGGTGTGAAATTTCACACCTGCAGTCTAAAGCTGGAGGGGAGCCAACTTACCGCATCTGTTCAAATATAACATAATATTTATGGTTTTTATGCTATTAAAATAAGAGGGGACCGAAATAAACGTATGAGAAAAAAATTTTACTGAATAAAAAACGAAAAAACCTGCTGATGTCATAGAAAACAACCAATAGAGTTTTTAAAAATTTTACAGGAGTCAATTATGTTCCAATTTGATTGAAATTTTCATATACCTCACAAAAAAAAATCGCACAAAACAAGTCGCACAAATAAAAATCGCACAGAAAAAGACCGCACAAAAACAGGTTTTACTGTATATATGTATGTATTCAACAAACAAGTTTCGAAGTGATTACAATAAGCAGATTCTATTATATGTATATATAAAATACTTCTATGCCAGATAAAAGATATATAAAAGTATTAGTTTATTTAAAAATCTATTTTAATATTAATTTATGAAACTATACTATAACTAGAAATTCCCCCATCAAGCATGACAGAATACTTTTTATGAGAAAATAGAGATTAAAGAATTGAGAATAGTAGATATTTCAAGAAATTCAGGAGTTGTTAATATAAACTACTTAATTTGTAGAAATATTATCTGTTGTAACATAAAGAGCAACAAAAATAATTTTACCTAGAGTGGACAAAAATAGTAGAAGTTATAGAGAATTCACTTACACACCCAAACAGATTTAGTTTTTTAAAATAATAATAAAATCTTTATAAAATTTCTTTATACACTACATTCTGAGTAAACACACTATTGTCTTTTAAAAGATTTCCATGATGTCTTCCTTTGGTAGTAGACACCTTAAAATGTTTTGATGATTGATGTTGAAATCATGTTGCTGCTGCCCTTGACAAAACCATTTCTTAATTCCACATTGATAAAACAAAGATGAATTCTATGTACTGTATGTTAGATGAGCGATAACACTTTCTAAATAACAGGCTTGTTAAGCCTGTTATTTACATTTGGATAATAAAATGTCACATGGTCACTATGGAAATATTTGTTAAAAATTTGTTATAGAAGTGACAAGATGATGCTATCTTTTTTTAAATTTTAAATTTTATGAGGTAGATTTAAAATACACCATTTGCCAAAATATTTAAAAATGCAAGTTAAGGGAAATTCCTTCATTGAGCGTGAATGTCATGTGGTCATTGACATCATTGCAAGGTAAGTGCCATCCGAATTCAATAAAATATTTATTCTATAGCTAATATTTCTGCAAAATAAGTAGCCTATACTTTTCATCAGAACATAAAATGAATATAACCAAAATTTCATTAGAATTGGACAAAGATTGCAGTAGTTATAAGGAATTCACACACACAAACACACAAAGACGACATCTTTTATATTAGTAATTTCGTTGAAAATGACAATTTAATCTTGACATTGAATCAAAATTTAAAAAAAAAATAAATTTTTTTTAAACAGTTATCTGTATCTTATACAATATTACAAATTAATTGAGAATGACAAAACATTTACAAACTATTACTCAAACGGATAAACGTTTGATTACTTTTTTTATTTATAGTTAATAGTTTTACTATCAAAAAAGACTCTACATTTATCAATTGTTTTTCAAATTTAATTAGTAAATAAATTAAATCTTTTAAAACGGTGTCTGTATATATTATAAATGAAAATTAAATTTACTAAAATTTTTTTAATTATAGGATTGTTTAATGCATGTTAATAGACTTGTAGTAGAAAAAGCTACAAAACATGGATTTGATATCGAATCAGGAATACTTACAAGAAGAATAACTGCTGATCAGATTGAGAAACATGTAAAATTATTCAGGTAAAATAAATTATAATAATCTGGTAATCAAAACATGACAAATAAAAACTTTTTAAATTAAGTGAATGTATAGTATTAAAAGTAAATTTTCTATAAGATGGTACAAAAAAAGTAGTAAGTCAAAGCATGATTTAATATTGAAAAAATGAGATGACAAAAGAAAGATATTTCTTTGTTTGACCATGTTTGAACCTTTCTTTTATTGAATCTTTTAAATAAAATAGAGTGTTAGAAGAAATTTACTTTATATTAAAAATGTTATCTTCCTGAATAACAATCTAATTGTTTTTGTTGTTTTTAATAGGAAAAATTGAATAATTGTTAACCTTCAAGTTTATGTTATATTTTCTAATATCTACTGTATACAGTATTGAAAGGTTTTCAATACCTTACATTATCATTAGAGAATATCCAAATTATAAAATGCATTTATTTCTCTACATTTTATAGTTATTTAGGTCTGAATCATTTTGATTTTTGTATATTGCTATTTTTGGACTGTTTGGTATAAAAAAAATTAATCAATTAAGCAAAAAATTAATTTTTTATTGAAAATATCAAATAACACTGCACAACAATGAAAATGTTTCGGGCTCAAAATTAATGTACTGTACTCTTATGTATTTCCATCTGCTGAACTCAAAAATCACAATAAAAATGACCGATTAGCTCTTGCTTTGGAGATACAGTGATATGTCATTTTTTTGACTCTACATTTGTATTTTCAGGGAAATTTATTTTTTAGGAGTTGTCACACCTCTCAACTGACATAGCAAAACGTTCTCCATATGTTTGTAAGTTATAAACATAATAAATGTAGCTATGACTAAGTTTAATATTGCTTCTGCTTTTCTTGTTTAATATTTCTGGTTTTGGAGTCCTTTTGAAATGTAATACTGGTTATATCAAAATGCCATGAAAATGTGTAAATTTAGTGAACAATTTTTGTTATATTTGTAGTGAAATAACGTTTTCGTCACAGAAACACAATCTAACACCTCTTGTGAAGACTGCCTATCACCATTATTTTGGTATGAAGGTAGGGGCAGAATAAGTTTTGGGCTCCACATATATGTTGCAATGGTTGTTCAGTTATACTACAAAAATGGCTGAAAAATAAAAAACGGTCTATGGCTTTTGCTGTGCCTAAGGTTTGGCGGGAGCCTACAAACCATACAAATGACTGCTATTTCTGTTTGACTCCTCTATCTATAAAGGCAGGATTGTCAATGAAGAAAAAAGAAACAGTTCAATACCCAAATCTTCCATCTGTTATTCGACCTATTCCACATTCAGATAGTTTACCAGTTCCTACTCCACCCTAACATTATGAGCTTGAAGTAGAAAATGAAGAAAGTGTGGGAGAAAAAGAACCCAACAAGCCTTCCACATTCCATGACCCTGATTTTGAGGTAAAAGATGATACACCACAGACTGAGTTGAGCGGAATTGAGTGATCTTATTCAAGATCAAGACTTGTCAAAGAATAAGGCGGAACTTCTAGAGTCAAGACTACAGCAATGGAATTGTCTCCAACGTGATGTCAGGGTCTCACAGTACAGAGAACATCAGAGGGATCTGCTTCCTTTTTTTGAGAAGAAAAACAATCTTGTTGTTTGCTGTGACATTAATGGCTTGATGAAAGGTTTGAATTTGAAATTCAAACATGTTCAAACATTCAAAAGCACTTTCAATGTTGTCAGCATATGTAATTAAACTGTATCGTTTTCTTTTAAGCCATTAAAATCACATACTGCCACCTATTGTATATCACAGAAACTAGAGCTAATAAAAATTTTTCTTTGTCATATTCGATTTTCTCACCCCAAAATTAGTAAGATTTCACTCATAAAATAAAAGAAACATTCAAAAACATTTTATTTTGTTGTGCAGTGTAATTAGTAATTCAGTAATATCAATGATAATATAAGAAGCTCTAGATGAAACACAAAATGCTTATTTATTTTAATATTATTTTTTGTTTAATTATCATTATCCTAAAATTTTACATAAATTCTAAAAAATTAGAAAGTATAACAAAATACAAAAGCTATAAAAACTATAATTATAGTATTTACTTAAATATTTAGTCATTTTTTGATTTAAATTATGAAATTTGAAATGTGATTTATTTATTTAATTCTCTGACATAAGTCAATTAAAATGTTATTAAATAAAAGTAAAGTATTACAATAAAATAGCCTTTTTAATTAAATTATCAAATGACTAGTATATAAGAGGTAACTGCTGGATGATAGATCAAAACTGCTGACCTTTGAGTAACTGATGTCAAAGTCAAATGTGCTGGTCTTTTTTCTAGCTGGTATTTTGAAAGTTTAGTTGACGTGACCCAGTTGTTGCTGATGATTTTGATATATATAGTAATGTATAGTATTAATATTGAAGCACAAAACTTCATGCTATCACAGAAATATCTAGTAATGATTGTTTTTGCTTTTGTGAGATGAAAAAGAAATATTTCAATTAAGAAAACTTCCGTTTTAATCAATCCACTGGAATAACTTGAAAAATATGCATCCTACAAAAAATCATTGCACAAAAAATGTTAGATTTCAAAGGCACACAAGATGGCTACAGAAAAAAGAATGATTCCAGCAAATAATAAAATAGTTTCATAATGACTTTTTTAGCATTTTTCTTTTTTTTTTTTTCAATGAACTTCTTAGATTTCCAGTAACAAACAAGTGCAGTGTGACAGTCAATTAAAAGTTCAAATGCTCACAACTTCTGATGAGTGCAGCTTTTGAAAAGTCTTAGATAAAAGTTTTTGTTTTTGATGTAGAATTATAATATACAATAAAAAATGGGATTTCCATTTAACATAATGAAGTTGACCTTTGTTTCACTGATTGTAGCATTATCTATGATAAAGCTAATAACCCCATTTATGGCTTCCTTTAAAAGCCTCAAAAAAAAAAAAATAATAATAATAATAAAATAAATTAAATCGCACCAAAAATGAAGTCTAACATTTTTGGTGCAATGATTTTTGTAGGATGCATACTTTTTGAATTATTCCAGTCAATTGATTAAAATGGAACACACTGTATAGTAGATTTATCAATTTAAAATTTACAAGAAAATTTTTTAAAACTTTTTACAATAAGTTAACAGAAAAAAACATAGGGCATCTTTATCTTTCTTCATTCTACATCCTTTCACACCTCAGGAGCAAACAGTCTTATGGCAGAGTTGAAGCTCTTATCTTCCTCAATGTGTAAAACATGTGAAAAATATTTTTATTGGCAATGGCTAAAAAATCACTAATATACATTTAAAATATATATATTAGTATAGTAAATATATATACATTTGTATAATATATATAATGTATATATATTATACAAATAGTGTATATATACAGTATTACTAATACTGTATATATACACTAATATACTAGTGCAAATGTATTATATATATATATACAGTAGAGCATTGATTATCCGAAACAATTTGGGACTGGGGTTGTTTGGATAATCGATTTTTTGGATAACTGATTATGTACAAAAAAAATATATTAACCTATCCCACGTTGAAATTCGTTCAAATCCTGGCGTGTCCTTAAGTACTCTCTCTTGGTTGTGCCAGTACTGCCAGCTAAAACACACACACCAACAAAAATAATATTGGAGTAGCCCAAGACATAGCCAAATATTGCAGCACCACAGCACTAGCGGAAATTTAAATTTGCCGACTGGAATGTTTTCGGTTAACCAATGTTTTGGTTGATCAATATTCGGATAATCAATGCTCTACTGTATTGACATTTCTACTGTATTGACATTAATAAAACTAATAAATGTCTACAATAAAAGGTCAACTCCACAGTAAAAATATTTGTTCCTGAAGTGTGAAAAGGACATAGAATGAAAAAAGATGAACAGGGCCTGTGTTTCCTTTTTGTAAAATTTTCTTGTAAATTTTAAATGTAATATCATTTTGGCTATTTACTAGTGTTTATTAATTTTATTACTGACTATAGATTTATCAATTTTCATCTTTTCGTGGTGCAATCGATAATTTTAAACAAAATTTAATTTAGCATGTTTCTGCAAGTAAATATAGCATTTTAATGAAAAACAGATCATAGTTAGCTTTATATACACTACTTTTTTGAAAGATTTTGGAAAATGTCAATAAACATTGGCTGGCAGTTTTTCTATTGAGAAAACTTTTGAATTATTTTTCTATAACGTTGTTGTATTCTTTGTTATTCTTATAAATTAAAATATATATATTAGTGTTTAAACTACAATATTTGAAAATCTTGTCAACATTAGTTTATAGCTACATTTTTAAAATATGTTTTACTTTTCTTAGGAATAATTTTAGAGCTCTAAATGATAATATTGGATTATTACAATGTGCTTTAGCAGTTGTTCAAACAATGCAACATTCAAACTCTAATATTTTGGATGAAATTCAAAGTACTGAACAATTATTACTTCAAAATTTGGCAATGTCAGCAGAAGATACTTATCGCAATCTTTTATATCTTATTGATAAAAGAAATGAAAGGTATTTTAATAAATATCATTATTATTGTTAATTATCTTTATTTTTTATTTTTATTGTAAAATATACACTTTTCTTTTTACATATGTACATAAAAGATCACTATCACTGTCAATTATCATTTCAATAATTTCATATGTATATATGTTGGACAATGGAGAAATTCTTGGACACCACGAAAATGAACAAAAGTTACAAGTATGTTTTTTCAATAATATTTAATGAAATGTGTAAACATAATTTTAAAAAGTAGTAAGAATTTATTAAAATGTGAAATTATTAAACTTACAATAGAAATATTATTAACTGGAGTAATAATAGGGAGGGACGTGCCTAGGTAATCAAAACCTATGAAAAATAGAATTTTCATTTATCTAATATGTAGTTATATCTCATAGAATGCACAGAAATGAGATTATAACTATTAAAATTGAAATTATCTGTTTCTTACATTGCTGATGGTATAAGAACAATCTAATCCCCTTAGCAATCTAGATTATCATCTTGGTTATTATTTATCTGCTCAGCTTAGAAAAATTATAAAATCAAAAATTAAAATGAAAATATGACAAACTTCATTTCATATCAAAGTGGAAGTAGAGCTTTGGTTACTCACAGAACATTCTTCTGTAACCACAGAGTTTTAGGAATGAATTTATCCAACTTAAAATATATTTTTTAAGTTATTTTGTGCAGTTAATCTAAAAATTAATTAAATAGTGAAGTAAGTATAATATATATGTATATTTGATGAATACGTTGGCTTAATTATGCAATTCTTGCATGGTACAGTTGGCTGAATCATTAAGTAAAGAAAAGAGCATGGGTTTTTGTCTCCATACATAAGTTTACATGTTTTATTTTTCTGAAATAAAAACAAAATCTTATTCTTTAATAAGACCATTTATTTTTACAAAATTAAGTAAAAATGAGTATATTTTAATAAAATGTCAAAAAGTAGAATGTAGAAAATTCTGGAAGAAAAACTTGAACTATGATGAGACTTGAACCCCACTCTTGGCCAATAATCCAGACAACAGCCCAAAACTAAGCTGGCAAATTTTTGAAACTTCTATGGTTATTCATATGTAATGTTGCAACCATCCAACAAGATTTTCTGTGTTATTACGGGAAATATCTACATTCATTATACAGTACATTACTCACCATATCCAGCCATAACAAAATTTATTGAATTACAGCAGTTTCATTACAGTAAAACTTCGTTAAGTCAACGTTTAAGAGATAAAAAAATCCCATCTTCGAGTCTTGTGTCTCAATCAGAATGTCAGTAACATACTGTATCAGTAAAAGGATGTTGAGACAAGTTTGTAATGGCTTGGTGTTGTGTTCAGCATGGAGCCTTAGTATTTATCTTAATTGTCTGTATTCATACAGGATATAAGAAAAAATGTAGATCATGGACCTATCAAAGAGTAGAGGATATATGGAAAAATAGATGTGAGTTAAAAGTATTGATAATTTCAACTTAATGAGACTATATTATATGGAAAACCCTATATACTGTACTTGAGACCTGTAGAGCTTTGATTTAATGCAATTTAATGTAGCAAAGTTTTACTATATATTCTATGCACAGCCCTGGGTGCTTTGGCAATTAGTACTATATTTTCATTCATTTTACAACAGGAATTTTACAAAAAATATTTTAATGTTATTAGTTTTATCTACTGCATGATTAATTATAGAGATTTCTTGTAAGGATAATATAACACATTATAATTAGTAGATAACTAGCTAGCCTTTCTATATAAATCCAAACTGAAACTAGAGAGGGGAAGAGTACCCATAAAACTAATCCATAGTGACTGCATTTTCTTATCCTGTATTTTGTAAATTGTTTAAGATTCATTTATATGTAATGTTCAATGTTTTTTAATGAACTTGAATACAAAGACCCTGATTGATTAGATCACAGTTAATGAAATTTCTACTGAATTAAAATGTTTTAATTCATAATGTAAGAAAATACCTCAAATAATGGCTTATTATGATTTATATAGGTGTTCCCCTACTTACAAATAGGTTAGGTACCCAAGGTTTTGTTGTAAGTTAAAAACTAACCTAGAAAGTACATTTATACACAGAATAATTACTTATTGCTAGTGTTTAATTCTTCGATGTACTGTACTTAATAGAATGCATTATGCTTGTTTACTTGCTTCCTACTGCTTACTAGCAGATATTTCAAAGCAGTTTTTACACCTAATGCACTTAGTTCTATAATATCCAGTTTAGTTTCCATGGTGAAAGATCAACATTTCTTGCATATTTCTTTAATGCTAGATTTACTATTACATTTTGGATGCATTTTTGAAGCACTAATCATAAAAGTTTATACAAATTGCAAACAATAGCAAAAATCACGATTACTCTATCGCCAACTTCAACCCTACTTCATGAGCAGAAATGGACAATATGCAATAGAAATAAGCCACATTAATTATTTACTACTGGCCAAAGACTGATTTCAATGCAAGTGTTCACATGAATTCTGAAGTTCTCTTGCCAAAGTGGCAAGAGAACTTCAGAATTCATGTGAAATTTAAATTATAGATGTTCGGTCAAATTTTTTATGTCTGAAAATTCTTAAGTTGAACATTTGTAAGTAAGAGACCTCTTGTATATACAGAAGTCAACAAATTTACAAATTAAATCAATAAACAAATTATATTTTGTTTGTGATTTCTCTTTTTTCATTTATTATTGATCTCTTGTTGAATATTGAAAAAATAATTTCCAAAGCATCAATAACAAAAGTTTATCAAGATCCCAAGAAAAATACTTTTTTGATAACTAATAAGATTAGAATAAAGATGTAACTCTCTGCATGCCAATTACGTATGATACATTGTTTCCAATGGTAGAAAATATCATACATAAGTACAGTACATTTGTAATATCAGTAAATTAAATTTTATAATACTCACATTTTAAAATAATCTATGTGAGAGTTTGTTATAAATAATTTTGCATCTTTGAATACTTCATAAGATGTCTTCATATAGTAATATGATGAAATATAACTATCTTTAAGATGTTTTAAAATTTTAAATAAATTTATGTGAAAATATTATTTTTTAAGGTGGATATAACAAAATATTTAATCAAATGCAAAATAAATTACATTTATAAAAAAACAGTTTTAAATAAAGAAATTTTTTATTGAGACTTTTCATACACAATAATATAAGTTAGTATCAAATACAGTAGAGCATTGTTTATCCAAAATAATGAAGGTGGGATGTTTTTGGATAACCAATCACACTCAATAGAGAAAGAGTGAAAACAAATATCTTAAATAAAAATATTATTATTGTACTAGAATTAAAATTACTAAAAGGTTTTATTATTACAGCAGATAATCATACATTCACAGTAAATAAAAGAATATTTTACTATTCTGTTTGTACAAAAGTTAAGTGAGCCAATGAATAATGGTGAAAATTCTGATGAAAATACATCAGAATTGTCATTGCAATTCACTGGCTCACTTAACTTTTATTATGAGTATCCTTGTGAAATAATATTGTTCTATGTATTAAAGCTAGCATGTTACTGTGTCCTGTGTCCTATTTTTGTTTTCATTCTAGAAACAATAGATCAATTCCTACACCTGTGATTTCTTTTATTCTTGTTTCATTACAAATTCAACAATTGTTTTTCGACATTGTTACAAATCACTTTTTTATAACATTTTATTAAAAAAGTTAATTATTTTAATTTTTTTAATAGGCAGCATTAGTAGAAGCAATATTCCAAGAATCAAACAATCTGCCATCTTTTCTTACAAATCTCAGTAAGTTACCTAATGTTTTTTAAGCAGATATTTTTAAAATTATTTTATAGTATTTATTTTATTTTGTATTATTCTATTAGTTTTAAAAGTGAACAGAATTAATAATGAAAAATTAGATATGTAAATATAAATATGTTTTTTACAATGTCAAATATAGAATAAGAATAACACAAACTGTCTATTGCATTAAAGTTGGAAAGTACAGGTATACCTTGAGTTACGTTGTTCTAGATTATACGTCGTTTGTCAAAAAAGTATATGGAAAAATAAAAATCAAGTTCAAAAATCTTCTGTAATATGATTTTATGTGATTTACTCAAGTCATTTTATTCGACTTTACATCCATCTGCCACAAATATTGAAGTCGTAATATCACTAGAAAAGTGTTAAATCACATAAAATCATATTAAAATATGTACATTTACAGTAAATGTTAATATAATCATCATAAATCCTAGAGAACGAAACATGAAAACATGTGTGTTTCTGAGTTGTCGTCTTATTTAGTGGTCTTTAAGTGCTCATTATTGGCATTTTCCACCATAGTTTTGACTTGCATCATAACTACACAAGTAAATTTGACTTACGTCGTTTTTCGACTTACATCGCCTCTCCTGGAACCAATTACCGATGTAAGGCAAGGTACCTGTATTTAATTAAAAATGAGTATTTTTGACATTTCAAAATGTTATCTTCAGATTGAGCATACACCATTTGAATTACAATTTTAAAAAAGTATGTTAAATTATTCCAAATGTGCTGTGATTTGAATGGCATGTTTGGAATAATTTAATATACTTTTTCAAAATTGTAATTTGAATGGTATATGCTCAAGTTGAAGATGACAAGTCAAATGATTGCTATATTGAATTGGACTTTTCTAGCTGTTCCATATAGTACTAGGCACCAATTTCAACCAAGAATAGGAAACAGTCCATGCTAGTTGTTACTCGAACAAATTAATTTTAGAGAATCCCAATATATTTGATTTTCTTACTTAATTTAAAAACTTTTAATGAGAGTGAAGACAACATAAATGAAGAAATAGATATAATTGATAAAATACACTTGGGTTCAAAATTAATTCAACACAGACAAATGTGCATGACAAAAATGCAGAAATGAATAGCTGTACATCATAATGAATCAACCCAATCTACTAGTCATGAATCATTCAAATTTCTTCTCTGAAGCATGCCTGATAAGCTACTAATATATCAGTCACACTTCCTCACTGTTAACAGTCTTAACAGATGATTGAATGTCAGAAATGATTTTGCTGTGTATATAGTACATTACATTTTGTCACATGGATGTGCTGCTATCATGTCTCATTTACATGACACTTGAGTGATAGGATAGCACTTTTCTGATTTACATATAATGTAAGTTTCAGCTATTCACATTTCATGATGTTGATTTTACACTGGTTTTGTGTGTGTTGCTTTAATGTTGGACACCAGTGTACTTTACATTAAGTTTAAAATATATTTTATTTTAATAAATTTAAATGGATTAAAATTAGATTTTTAACATTATATTAACTAATATTCTAAAATAATAACTAATTCTTGATTTTTGTGCAGATTTTAATAAATGATAATTTATAATAGTAGGAGATTCTCTGGATGAAAACAGTGTTATTTCTTCTGTCAATACAATATTTTCTCAGCTAAAGAATATAAATTCAGAGAGAAAGAAATTAAAAAAATACAAGTAAGATTAATAATATTATTGATTTTAATATGGAAAATTTAGTGTGAAAATTTGACTATGATTTCATTAATGATCATCTAAACAGAATTAAAGCAATACAAATGTAAATTTTAAAAAATTTATAAAAACAGAAATGAATATTGTTTGCTAATTTGGATATAATGCGATATATATTATACCACTTGGAAATTTTAAACTAAAAATAATTCTTATAAATATTATATAACACTAAATAATTTTTTAAATAAAATTTGCCTTTATAAATTTATTTGAAATAAATTTATTATTAATTATCATTAATTTTACTTTTAATGAATTTTGTATTTTATATGATAGTATCTACATTCTATAGCATATTAATAAATGTATTTCTCTATTATTAATAATAATTATAGGAGACTTGTGGGTTTTTGTTAAACTAAGTGCTTCTAAGCATGCCATCAAGAGCATTGCTAAACTCATTTTTTTGAAGTGCTGTGTGCAGCAATCCTCCCAGCAGTCTTACTGGTTTGAGGTTAAATCTGCAACACTTGTTTTAGTTGCTTTTCTTGCTGCAACAAAGATGACTGCCTCCATAGTGGAAAAGTTGAATTCTTATATGATGTAACAGTAAAGTTGTAAAGTTTCAATTACAATGAATTGATTTTCTGTTTGTACTGATTTTTCCTTGAAAATACTTATTAGTGAAATAAAATCAGATTTGACAAAACTTATATATTTAAAATGTTTTATTATCTACTTAAGAAGCTGCATACACTAAATTAATTTTAATCGTTAATTTAAAATTAATGATTTAAATTTAACTAAATTGAAACATTAATTTTACATCCCAAATAAAGTACTGCATTACAAAGATGGATTACTTTTTACAACGTTTCAAATTAAATAATTCGCAAAACATTTCAACTGCTTCAACAAGATCTGCCATTTTGGAAGTGCAGCACTACTCTGTGTGCATTGTTAAAAGACCTTCAGTAGTGATTGCAGCACTTTTGCAGCAAAAGCAGCAGTGCTACTTCACAACACTGAATTTAACAACAGTTGTTGATATTTGAACAGGTTAGAAAAATCCCAAGAATTTTTTTGAGGGTCCATTCTGGGTTTATTGAATCCCATCCCTCACCACCATTCAATTGTCTCATTGTAGGCATACCTGAATCTACAATGGACTTGATTAAAAGATTGTCCCATAATATTGACACGGTGGAAAGAATTTTAAAAAATCCCTTTAATATTAAAATAGATGCAATTAATTTGAAGTATGACCATTGTTATATTTTTTTACACCATTTACAGCATACAATATGATACATCAAGTTCTAGTGGTCTGAACCCACTCTCCTGTTATCCAATCATTTCAACTATTTATATCAATAATTGACAATCTATCAGCATATTCAGTGGATCTTGCAGGCAAGAGATGCTTATCAACCTGTAATACACCAAATATCATATTTACATTTAAATTGATGAGAAACTAAGTTACACTGTAGATTAATAATTATAAACTTTTCTTATGTTTACTTCTACATCTCCATCTAACCATCCAGCAAGTTCCTAGTTTATAAAAATGGCTGAAGAGTGTGTATGAGTAAAATGTATTCCACAAATAGACTTTGCTAATATATAAATAAATGCTCCTTCTAATGTCAAACCCAAGATTTTGCAGCTGTTTTCTTAAATCATCAAAAGAATAATTGCTATTAAAATAAAGATGTGAGGTAGCAATGACATCATTTTAGTGCAACTGCCTCTCCCACTGAAGTTAATGACAGTATAATAGATATATGGTCCCTTTGTAAAATAAATGAATTGGAAAAAAGAGATATTTAACTTGAAATCTCCTGAACTGTATAACTGTTGAAAATACAAGTGGCCATCAAATACCTAAAATTTTTTTACTATTTTTAGTTTATGAAATTTTAATAGTATATTTTATAATGATGATTATAATAAATGGAAAAATAAACTTAAATTTTTTCCATTTTTTTTAAACGTTGATAATATCCAATGTCAGGTTATCAACTTTCAAAATATGAGTTCAAGCAGGAGTCAATTGAGCCACAAAAAATGAATGGGCTAAAGTGAGACATGCATGTCTTTGTTGTTATATGAAAAATTTCAATGACAAATGAATAGGTCTTCATTGTGCAAAGAGTTTTTTGTGTTTTCTAAAGATGTTCAGATGAAGAAAAACTGTTCAAGGAGTTCAAAATTGCAGGTTGACAGTGACAGATAACCCATAAGATTGCATAATTTGCAACTGCTTTCAAATTTACTTTTAAACATAGATAGCCTGTAGGTTACTTAATTCAAATTATTGTAATCAAAGTCATAAATAATTTATTTTAGATTATTTTGATTGATATATATTATTTCTAAAATAATATTAAGATTCTTTTATTAATATACATCTAAATATATATTGAATATTTATGATTAATGACTGAATAAAATTTATTTATGCAATTTATATAGATCATTATTCCAGCCTGGGGACACAATAAGTCCAGCAGTTTATGTTCCTTTATTAAAGCAACTATTTGAAGACTTGACTAATCCATCAAATGTTGATCTTTCTGATGTAGAATTTCATTCTTCTGGCTTCACAGATTCTTTAAAATCTAGATTCAGGTAAATCTACAATTTATTTACTTATTTTTCATTTTTTAAGATTAATTAGGAATATGTCAATTTATACAATATATTAAATTGAAAACTTTCTGTCTATTTGTTTCATTTTTTAGTATGTTTATGAATATTGCAAAACCTAAACCTACAGATAATCCATGCATCATAGTATTTGTTTTGGGTGGAATCACAGCAACAGAAGTTCATCAAATTAGAGAGATTGTAGCAAATTCTTCTCATGAGGTTATTTCTTTATTATTATTCCTGTAGGCCTTATTAGTTATTATTTTTTATTAAAGTTTGCTTTTCTTCTTATAGGTAATTATTGGTAGCACAAGACTTGTAACGCCAAATGATATAATAGAAAAAATTTTTAAAAATTCAGATTATGAGAAAAATTGAAATTTAAAAAATTGTTTTATATAAAAAGTATTTTTATTAATTATATTAATAAAAATGTACAATAATGATTGATTATAAAAAATGTAATGAACAGACAGGAACATGAATTTAGGTGTATAATATCGTCATCCTGATCTTATTTATAGTTGCATTTTATAATTTAGTTATATACACCCAATTTCTGCTTTTAAAAGAAATTTTTTGAGGTCTTGATTTAACAGATTTTAATAAATTTCTCTTTAAAAATTTTTATTTGGTTTTAATTTTAAGAAAAAATTTTCATACTTCCTTTTCTAAAAAGTGTTTTTTTTTTAAGAATTTGTATTTAAAGCTGCTACACAATTGCAAATAAAACTTAAAATTGGGAAATTGGGCTGTTTTTTTTTTTTACTCTTTCCACCATGTGCGCATTAAGAGGGCTTTTTTAATAATAACCATCTTGCATTCAAACAGGTCTACAATAGGGATGACCGGGTAATGAGGAATGGAGCTCCTCATATTTTTGTGCCTTCATCTGGCGACACACATCCTCATACAGAGTAATCTAATAGAGGTAGGTTACATGCTGTTAGGATATTGTTTGCTCAAAATGACCTCTAAAATAAACTTCGTAAGTGGCAGGACATCATCCTAGATCACTCTGTATATCAGTGATAGAATATTTTTATTTATTTAAAAAGAATTCAATTCTAAATATTAAACAAAGGAAATAAATTACATGCAAACGTAAAAACAAAACTTTAAAATTTAAAAGTGATAAACTATAAAATAATAATGCATAAGCAAACGATAACTACTTCTTTAATAATAGAAAATCTTCACGAGAGCTTGCCCATTGGCAAATTTCCCAAGTCTTACGTTGTCTTATTCCATTAATCCAATCCAATCCAATCCAATCTATGAAATGAATCAAATTCTCATAGAATTGCAAAATCAGTTACTTATTAAAAATGTTGACGCAAGCTTGTTTATACCATTAAATAAAACTTAACAACTGGCATCATGTCTAAACATGACTAAGATTGTGAAATCATTTGATAACTGACTGGAAGTTTAGCCCATTAAAAAAAAAAGGTCATTATATGTAATAATGTTTCTTTTCTGGTTTTGTAAACTGTTGTTCTAAAGATATGAAAACAAAAATATCAAATAAGCTTCATTTTTATTTCAAAATGAATTAGCATTAGCTGTTAAAATAAGTTAATATTTTTTGTATCGTGTTTTTTGCTGTTTTAATCTGATATGCTATGGACGCCACATTTTTGAGAACCCATTCGGTATACTGTTTCACTTGAAGCCCATAATCCGATAAACCGTGCTTGTGCTCTATGGCATTGTCAGTAGTTATTTCAATACTTTCATATGAATTGTCATCTGCATCCACAGTCTGAGCTGTCTCACTGGCCGAAAGGTTGCTATCACTGTCATTATCATCATCAATGTCATGTTCACAAACCTGTAAATTTTCATCAACATTTGTTAGATCATGTAATTCAGTTGTAGTTGGTAAAATATCAGCATCTACAAATTCTTTTAATTAAAGTGTCCTCGTTCTCATTATCTTCATCATTTCTTTCACGAAGAAAAATCTTTGCATGTTTAAAATAGTGTTTAATTGTAAGAGATTTCCCCGACATGCAAGTTTTAGAACACAGTTTTAAAGTATCCAATAAACTTGGTTTCCACGTGGTTTCTGTTTCTAATCAACATAGCATTCCTGTCAACATCAGTCTTCTGTTCTGGATTACTCCTTGATTCATTGACTGAATGTGTGATGTTACATTTGCTGGTAAGTAATCAATCAACTTTAAGATTTTTGGAGAATTGTCCATAATTATAGGGTCGTGTTAATTCTTTTTTCAATGATGAAGCCATTCATAAAACTAAGTCTGAGTCATCCAAGCATTTTTGTTGCTTTTTACAGTGCAAGAAGAACTGGAATGTTTTTAAGTGCTTGTGGGTTTTGCTTCAACCAATTTCGAGATATTTTGTTTTCCACTTCCTTTCATATTAGCACAGTAACTCTTTCTTTTGCTTATTTTCCTCCTTTACATGGGATGCTATAGAGCAGGCATGTCAAACTCATATGATATTACGGGCCACATGATCTATTTTGTATTAAGTCGGGGGCCGCATGTTTTCAATGTTCAAAAAATTAATAAAATATGATTTTTAGAATGATTATATTATGTATTATGTATTTATTAGACTCAATGTATTGTATATTATACATACATGGACATTTTATATATCATGTTATTTTTTAAACTTAAACTATAAATATTTTATATTTTTTATAAAAAACAAAAATAAAAGTTATAATAAGAAATAAACAAAATCACAGTTTAATATTACTTTTTAGAAGATATTTGACAACGTTTTTCACAAAGCGAGTCATCAAAATTTGGTTGAATATATTCAGCTGATGAAATTTTTAAAATTGATGATAAATGTTGTTACTGTTTTGTTACTGCCATGATCGGTTAATCTTGACCTTTCTGAATTTTTGTTATTTTTCATTAAAGAAAATAGTCACTCGCATAAATAAGTGTTGCTCGCATAAATAAGTGTTCCGAACATAGCCAGTATACGTGTAACAAACGATAACATTTTAGGAAACCGATCTACAGATAAATATGTATAAAAATCTGGAATTCCAACTTCCATACATTTTTGCTTTAGCAAATTATCACATTGGATTTCAATTAATTCCATTTGTAAGTTTTCATCAACAATTTCTAGAACAGTTAAGGAGGATGCACACATGCGGCGCGGCAAAGAAAAGCGGTGACGCAAACGCGTCTTCGCCGCGCGGCAGCACGACCACACAAGCGACAATCCGTTTACATTTCGGCGCATGCGTTCAGTATTCAAGATGGCGAACGATGTCGACGCTGCGCAATCCACGTGTTTACAAATTTTGTTTTGTACGGCTCGTTTTATTTAGCTAGAAGAGTTCGTCGAAGATTCGAATGAATATTTTGGATTAGAGATATCGTATTGGCAAGAATCTTGCCGAGATATTTTGTTGGATCGATAAAGAACTGATGTACAAAATAAGCTTATTCTTCGATTAAGATCTCTCGATACGGCCGGATGGCCGAGCGGTCAAGGTGGCAGCCTACCGCTCTGGGGGACCCGGGATCGAATCCGAACGGGTCGAAAATCCCCAGGAATTTTTCGGGGGGTGGTCCGTTCGGATATGTCGGGCCCCGTCCCTCACCACCCGGTCGTCCCATTGTGGGCCTGGCCGAACCCATAATGGGCCTTCTAAAAGAGGCCTTCTTAGTGCCCACAGGGCGGAAAGAGTTAAAAAAAAAAAAAAAAAAAGATCTCTCGATAAAGAATACTATTTCGAGTAAGATTCGGTCGTTTTGTTCTTTGAATTAAATTATATATGATTATTTGTGTAGAATTTGTGTTAAATTTATTATCCTTTCCTCTTTATTCTGATGTTAGTTATCTCGGTTAACCATGTCGAACTTTCCGCCATTAAAACACCACGTGATTGTATTTTCTCACGTGACTACCAGATGAACTGTTATTGGCTGATAGAAACGCGTCTTGGCGGCGTTCGCCGCAAAAGATAAAATTCGACCAACTTTTGCGGCACGAGAAAAGCCGCACAAAATGACTTCTGCTGCGAGAAAAAGTGACGTCATTCTGCCGCTTTTCCTTGCCGCGCCGCATGTGTGCATCCGGCTTTAACAGAACAAAGAACAAAGAAAGATTCCTAAGCCTAACATAATATATTAAAATATGTACAAATATACAAATATCAGTATGGCTGATGGCAACACAAACATGTGTTGTGTGTCGGATTAGATCGCTCCGCGTTCTATCATGTTTCTAATTGTCTTGTGTTTTTATCTCTGTTCGGCTTCGGCCGCCGCTTTTCATTTGACGCCTCGCGCCAGCGCGCAGCGTCCCAAGCGATCACGCAATCACACGCGACGCCAGCGACAACCAAAAAGTTCAAACTTCAAGCGTGAAAGCTTGAAGTTTGAACTTTTGATATTTGAAAATTTTTAAAAAGTCTCGGCGGGCCGCAACCTATGTATTGGCGGGCCGCGTGTTTGACATGCCTGCTATAGAGACATGGTTTTTGTTGTAATTTATAATTATTTGCTTTTTGTCCAATATTGTAATAAATCTAAACAGTTATATGTAATTTGCTTATCATACCACAGTTTTCAATCGGAAAGGGAAGCTCACTGAGATTTTATTAAACCAATACATGTATGTATTGGTTTAATAAAATCTCAGTGTATGTACAATTCGGGCCTATACCCTTCCTCGGTTATAATTCAAGTGTTTTCGTGTTTTCCAATTTGTATTTGACATTAAATTTTAATTCACAATTGGTATTCATCTCCTAGTTTTACAAATATTTAAACATCGTTATTGGTTAAAGTCTGTAAAATAATTAAGTTTTGTCACAATCAAAGTTCTACAATTTTCCGGGGAACCGTTCAATGGAAGTCCACATTTTATTTCTGTACCCATTTCAAAAGCTTTTTTTTAACTTGGCGGTACTGCCACCTAAATCAAAATAGTGAACTTGAAAAAATGACTGTATAATTAAAGTACAGTATTTACTACACGAAGAGTACAAACGGCTGCTACTCCTGTACGTTTTTAATATAAACTTTACCCTATTATGCAGTCTAAATTATATAACAGAAATCTCCTACTTAAATACTCTACTACCCTACGCACATTGTCTAATTAAATACGTAAATTTAAACAAATCCTGCAAATCAAATTTTCAGGATTTGCTTAAATTTACTAGTGTGTTAAAGTATTTAGACTATTCATATACAAGTAGTATAAATAGAGTTTTTTTTTTGTTTTGTTTTGTTTCCCCTTGTGATGTAAGTTTAATTTAGTTTCAATTCAATTCAAACATTAAAAATTGCGATGCAATAAGCCATAACAGAATTAAATAACGCTAGATAATCAATTTATGAACGCATGAAAAAAAAATTAAATTGTAAAGATTATTTTTTGATTTACTCAAAGACTTTTTAGGAAACATGAGAAAAAATTAAATTAAAACCTAAATAGCGACAGTTTTCCGCAGAAAGTCCTCCCTAGAGGCATCCCCTCAGCAGTTCTCACACGTGTCACGTTGCCGAACACAAAAAGCATCATTCTTTTGTACGTAATAACTTTTAAAAGAAATAAACCAGCAAAGAGTTGCTCAACTTTCCCGGCAACATTTAAAATGCGTGTGTGGTGCCATCTGTTATACTTTAATACTTTTTATATTTTAAACTATTATAAATGGCAAAAAGCTTAATTTTCAGGGTTTTGTAACAAAAATTGTAAATGCTAATAACGAGTAACATCGTCGTGCAGTCCGATCCTACTGAAGATACACACAAGCCTCATTATATTCTTTCAATACAAATGTTTTAATTTCTTTTTATACGCAACGGTCTTCGTTAAACCAAAATAAATATTTTCATATTGAGCTACGACGAAACTACTTTCGGTTTGATGGCGAAACAAATTCTTCAATTCGTGTAACAAATCACGTAACTCCAGCCAGGACCGGATTTACATAAGGACATTTGGGGCCGGTGCCCGGGACCAACACAAAACTATGTTTAAACGTAATTTTTTTTCCTATTACTGCGACAGCCTAGTGTGGCCTAATCGTGAGGGCCACAGGCAAACCCTGGAAAAAACCTATGAAACATCGGAAAACTTCGAAAAAAAATTTTACATAGGTATTTTTCAATTAAATTAAAATAATTGGTTTTACACAATAAAATATATATGTGTATGTTTACAATAACCTTATTTTAAAATGAAATTTACAACTTCCTAGTTGAAATCTAGTTGAAAGTACAGTATTTTGTGTAAATTTTCTAAATCATCAAATTTGCCTACTGTTAAAGGGGATCCCACCGAATTTGTGCCCAGGGCCCCTGGATGGTAAATCCGGCCCTGACCCCACCTAATGGATTTTTCAATAGGTTTGGATTCGAACCCTCATCTTCCGAACCGGTGGACTCGGTCATACTCTTTAATGGTACTCTGGTTAAATTCTCAAATTTTAAGAAGAAAAAAAAATCAAAAATTAATTATTGAAATTTACTTTCCTCTTGATTTAATGCGTAACAAAGAAATTCAACAATTGATAATTCGTTGTTTTGCTCTTTCATTGTCAAGAGTGCGCTTTAGAAAACGATTGGAAAATGTTTTTCGATTCTTCTGGGTATCGACCCTTGCCTCGACCTTCGGGGTAAGATAATCTTTTACATTTTAATCCTCTTTATAAAAATAAAAATTCAATCGAGAAATTAAAGCTTTTAAACAGAAATATCTCGATGCAAATATTTAGAGTTTCAATCTGAAATATTTCTGCAGTTAGTTTTCAATCGGTTTAGAATTAAGCATCTATGTGTTTTGTTGTATTTATAATTAAAGTGCAGTTATAATCGCTTGGGCGTCAAGAAGAGAAAACGAGTGCATTAAAACGCAAGCTCAAGAAGATGCAGTTTTAGAGCTTCTTGGTACCTAACACAGGTACACAAAGGCGTTCATATCACGAAATTTATTGACAGTTTAATCTATTAATATGAATTTAATTGAATACAAATGAACAGTTTTTATAAATTTCAATATACCTTACTTTAAAATAAGAGGAGCGGATTTAGCCTCATTCGGGCCTTAACTTGTAATTTATAAAAAGCTCTTCCCTTCTCTCAAATATGTAAAAGCACGAGGACCTAAGCGATACTTCATTTAGCTTGTAGTTTGATAAATTTTCTGAGGGATTAGACAAAAAGGTTCTTCAAAGTCTTAATCAAATAAATTCTGCAAAACTTTATAAAAATATTTATTTGTGAATTTTTGTATAATCGAGTTTGAAATTAGAAGAAATGATTTAAAATTCGATATTTATTGTGTCACGAATTTTCTCTTTTCGTATTCAGGGCGAGATTGGATAGATGTGAAGAGATGCGCGGGATATACAATCCTAATAATCTGGATCACTTTAAATTTCGGAGGAATAAGAAAGGCCTCCTGGAGCAGGATGAACCCGCTTTTGAAAATCTTAACATCATTGAAAATCATATCAATCCTGCTTGTAAAAAGGTTCTGAATAAAATTCGGCCTTTGTACCGGACTTCGTGCAATCGTTTTAATAGGTAAATTATAGTACTGTTTATATATAATACAGTTATATATATTATAACGTAGTACAGGTATGTGCCACTTAACGATGTTCTGAGAAATATGCCGTTAAGGAATCATCATAGACTACACATACAAACTTATATTGTTATTCTAACATTTATAGAGGATGACAACACGTCCCTGTTTTCGTCTGATTTTATCCCTCAAAAATAAAATGATATTTTACATAGGATAATTTTATACGACTTGTAATGCAATTGGACCAATTTACAAGTCATAGATTATTTTTTAAATTTTAATGTAAGTAAAGACATTTTTTAAATACGTTTTTCACTCATTCTTCGAAACTGCCCGGGTTAAGACCTTAAACGATGCGGTTGTCGCCATGTGTACCACCATAATAATAAGTATCTATATAACTAGAAAGCTGAGAATTTTTCGACTCGATGATAATCTTATGTGACCTCCATCGGCATATACGCATTGAAACTTCGATACAGTACCATTATTCTCATGTTAGATGGGCACTAAATCGAATGTGTGATGTATCCCAGCCACAAAAATTACGAATAACAACGAGATCTGCACACAAATTCGAATTTCGATTAGGACAGTCCTGCCCGTTCCGAAACTAGTAATAAATTTAATAACGTGATTCTTTAAGCCCGTGGTTTTCAATTCGTGTTCCGCGGAACACGGGTGCTACGTGAAGCCGCTTCAAGGGTTCCGCGAAAAAATCAAATATACAATTAAAAAATTGTTGCAAAAGAAAAATCAATATAATGTAAAATAATTTATGTATGGGAATGTAATCAGCAAACGCCAATGACGTCATAAACTAGACCGAGTGCGCTCTTGATTTCAAAAAGGTTTTCCACCCCTGCTTTAAAGTAAAGCAGGGGTGGAAAACCTTATTGCATTGTAAGCTTAATGCATTGTAAGCGTTGCGCGGAAAAAATGTCAAAGTTTAGTGTTCCCCGACTTCAAAAAGACTGAGAACCACAAAGGCTTTAAGCGCTGGTTTGCTTATGTCGTGAAAACTTTTGCGAGTAATTAGATAAAAAGTTTTACAAGTGTTATAAGTTTTCTATAGATTTTATAAATATTCATTGAAGTTTGGTATATTCGGTTTGAAAATTATATATGAACTGTATTCTAAGTTCTTTGTTTTTATGTTTAGTGAGAGATTGGTCGAAGATGACGAGGAACAAGAACTGAACAATAAGACCATTGTGGTTCCTCCAAGTAACATCAAAATAAATAAAAATCGCACGAAGCACGAAGATCGTATGCAAAATTCTTCTGGATATGATGCAAACGCCTATGAACATCGAGATGAGAATAAATTAAAGAAAGTGGGATCCTTCTTCAAAGCAATGTGGAAACCCGTGAAGAGGTAAGATTTTGTATATACCAACAAAGTTCGATTTAGGCCCATTATTCGTTCGTCTCTGATATCGACGCTAAATAAAGCACGGTACTAAACCCAAACACTGGAACTTACACGTAATATCGGATGTACGCAGAAATTTGAATTCGAAAGCTCTGTAATTTGATGTGAATCGTATAAATTTGGCGCTATATCGAGATTTGTCAAACCTGTGTCATTTCTAATTCAATGAGTAAGTGAAATAATAAAGCTTACTGAATGCCAAAAAGGAATTTGCAATATCGAAATTACTTTACCGAGAATGAATTAGTAGAAACTTTCGTGTCGTACGTTCGAGTAGATTTCAGTCAAATATTGAATCTGGGCATAACGTCGTCAATATATTTTGAAAGAATCCAAATTCAGATAGACGTTTTCAGTGAGTAACAACACTTCTTTTTGTATTCAGATCCGTTCACAAAGTGTGGAAAGGCGTGAAAGGTGGAGAAAGTGAATACGTTCAGTTCGAATAAGATCTCATTATTGTATCAAGCATAAAGATGTGTTTGCTTGATTTGGTCCGAGTTCGTCTTGGGTAAGTGTTTAATCGTAATATTTTTGTATTTTATACTAAACATCCTAAAATAATCAAATTAACAATAATATATTTGATACATAATAAATGACACGTGACAATATCCAACTAATGGCAGATAATTTCTCTTTTATCGGCGTATAAGTGTTTTTGGAAAGAAATAAAGTTATTGATTTAAAAACGATTTATATAATTGAACATTTTATATGAAAATATTGATTTTTTTCATTTTATTTTCAGATTTGAAAAGAAATTCAGAGATTTTTATCTCTATGTACATAGTTTTTTCTTTGTTTGTTTGCTTTGTTCGTTATTCGTCATTGTTTTTATTGTTTCTATTTCATTTTCTTTTTAATTTTTGCTTGTTTTACATTTAATAAAAACCCAAAAAGACATAGAAACTTAAAAATAACAAAAAAAGTTATTCAAATTTATTTCCTTTCAAATTGTATTTATTTGTCTTTTTGCAGTTTCTGTTTAATATTTCTTTGATTTTTGCTTAATAATAAAGTTTTAAAAAATTTACATGTATGCTGATTAAGACATTCCAATTGTGACTCTCGAAGTTGTCTTTTTTTATTTTTATTTCGACTCTAGAAGTTTGACTTTTTTCTCGATTATGTTTCCAAAAATTGTGACATTTCTCTCGATTGTGTCCTCAAGAATTGTGACATTACTCTCGATTGTGTCCTCAATAATTGTGACATTCCTCTCGATTGTGTCCTCAAGAATTGCGACATTTTTCACGATTGTGTCCTCAAGAATTGTGACATTTCTCTCGGTTGTGTCCTCAAGAATTGTGACATTTTTCACAATTGTGTCTCCACGATTTGTGACTTTGAAATTCGATTGTGTCCATGACTTTGACCTTCGATTATGTCCATTGAATGTTTGCTGGTCTGCTGATCATAGGAATACGAAAGGCTAAAGAGAATTTAATATAGAAAAAAATAGGACGGAATATTTCTGAAAAATTGTTTGAATAATGAATGTCTACCGAAATTGTCATGATAAAAATTTTGTTAAATGAAATATGTTATGAAATGGTAAGTAGAATTATTATTAGGAAAATACAAATTTTAATAAACGTTGTTAAGCATTGTTCATCATTTTTAGATTAGGAAACATGAATTTTTATAATTAAGAAACATTTAAAAAGTTTGACATACCAGGAATCGATCTACGAGAAATATAACATCTGCATACAAAAGAATAGATTTGGTTGAACATGGATGGATTCGTCCGAAGTACATTTAATTTCCATCATCTGATATTTAGGAGTTGTTATAACTGTTGAATTTCATACTCATGAATGTGCTATCGTAGAATATTCTATTCTTTATGCTGTGAAATGTGCAAAATGTACAAATGTTTTCATGCATGTAAAAATTCCTGTATATTACTTGATTTGTTAACTTAAATTTTAAGCAATGTCATGAATGGAAATATCATCCGAATATAAAATAAAAATTATACATACATAATTGATTGTTTTAAACTAATGGGCACTTTGGTAAAGCGGCTTGTGAGTTACAGTGAGTTGGATGAGCATGCCAATGGCCTAGCCTGTTTTATTTCAAGCAGACTGTCCTAAGTTTGCTTATCTAACTGAATAAAGTGTGTTTCATCAGACAACGCGTCGAACGCCTATATTTAGCATTAGACACTGAAAATGTACTGTATTTACCTTTCTAGATTAGTAGTACGTAAAATACTGCGAGGCCCGGAAATTGCGTTAAAAGAGAAAAATGTAAAATTTGTTAAGGTCAACAGCAAAGAAAACAAGTGTCGAGTTGACGACGCCGGACTTTGATGTCGACGCTCATAAAGAGTAGCGAAAAAAACAAAATTTTAGATAAAGAAAATTTAAAAATTTAAGAGCTGTTTAGAAAGCAAAACGAAACTAGAAAAATTTTTAGAATGAGCGTGGGTGTCATCGTCACCGATTAAACGCTATCAGAGTCTAAAAGATGTTGTCGGGTAGATCATCTCTAGCCGACCTTTCCCGCGCCCTAAACGCCCTAACTTTACACCTGGAGACAGGTGGGAGACCAATTGGGAAGCGAGGAGAAAAAGGTTTAGCCAATTAGCAATGATTCGATCCCGAGGAAATTATAAAACCTTCGAAGCCAAGGACGAAAAAAAAGAAGAGCTTCCTCTCTATAATAAATCTGTTGTGATCGTCGCCCTCTTCCATTTTTTTTTTCTTGTCAGTGGCATAGCGTGGGAGTGCAAGGGGTTGTATCATGCACCGGGCGCCACTCGTAGAAGGGCGCCCAAATGATCTCCAAGACAAACTATATGTGTTTCTGGAGAGGGGAGAGGGGCGCCAATAAAGCGTCGGCGCCAGTTATGCCCCGGGCGCCAGTTATGTTTGCTACTCCACTGTTTTTTGTGCTTCAGCTCGCCGCTATTTTGTGTTTCTTCTTGTATCGAACATTGACTCGACATCGTACAGTGCTCCGCCAGCGTTGAAAAAGAAAAGGGAAAAGAACTCGTGAAGACTCGTAAACCGAACTTCGACTTAATTGTGTAAGCATTGTCTCCTAAATAAACGGTTTCCATGTGAAACACTTGTCTTTTCTTTTTCCTCAGAACCCGCATACGTATAGACCATAGGTGGGGAACCTGCGGCCTCCGCGAGGTTCTTGTGCGGCCCTTTGCCACCTAGTACAAAATGGTAGAGTTCGTTTCAAACAACTATTGTACATCAACGCCATGACAGTTGCGCGAAAAATTCCGCCAAAGACAGTCATATTGTAACATGACGTCAGAATACTAGTCTGAAACGGACTCTAACACGCATGAGCTAGGCTCTGGCCCACAGACCATCCGTTTCAGACTTGGACACTCAATGTTAATTTTTTAAACAGTTTTTAGCGCCCCCAAGTTGCAATAAGAATGAACTAAACTATATTTAAGAGATTGCAGCTTGATCCAAATATACAATTACTGTCAAACAAAAAACAAAGCCAAATAAGTCACTAACTTAGTGAATAAAAAAATATTTTTTATTGTATTTTTTTATAATATTTTTATATTATTTTATATGTATATTATATTTAAAATTTTGTAGTATTATATTTTATTTTTTCTATATAATGCAATAAATTGTTAAATCTATAGAAAAACTATAATAATTTCACAAAAGTCACTTTCTTAGGTCAATCAGCTTATGCGGCCTCTCTTATTGCTGCCTAATTTAAATGTGGCCTCTAATGGTAAAAAGGTTCCCCACCTCTGGTATAGACCTTAGCCATCCCGACGGTTGGGAATAAACTCCTCCTATTTCGGCAAACTTACAATACAGAGGGTTGATTGCGTTACATAATGCCGAATTAAGAGGTCTATAGAATAACCTAAATGTCATGGCGCCAGTTTCGATTATTCTGGATCTGATGGCCATCTTGTGAAACTATAGTCCTACATCGAAGTTTCCACTGTAGAAAACTTCTTTGAAGAACACTCATGTCCAAACGGTTCCATTCCTCAATACAGACTTTCCATAAGCCTACCATTGCTTTTGGACGACGGCTTCCCAGAGCTCGTTTCAATAGACCAAACACACAGTAGTCCATTGGAGCCATGTCAGGTGACTTCACGGGAATGTAACGGGAATCAAATGGGATGGTATGGATTCCAGTTTCCTGTTTCAATACGTGAATGAAATCTCAAGTCGATTTGGAGGTATGACTGGAAGCTTTGTCTTGATGTACCCATACATTTGTTTGATCATTTCCGTACAAAGCAGAGATTTCTTAATGGTATAGAGCAGCGTTTCTCAAAGTGGGCGATAACGCCCCCTTGTAGGCGGTGAGTAAATCTAGGGGGCGCTGGAGGCAGGGTACTGAACGGTGATCAAAGGTAAAAGTTCCCTTTCCTCTGTCAAACGGATAAGAGGAAACATTGCATTTAATGGTTTCCAGATGTCGAGAATAATGTACGGTAAGGGCACAAAGTGTGAGATTCATAGAAAAGTTTTCCTAAGAATATTTCCAATCCTTTCTCACACGGGGGCGTTGGGTATAACTTTATGAAACAAAGGGGGCGATGGATCGAAAAAGTTTGAGAATCACTGGTATAGAAGATCCAGATCGTTAGTCTGGTAGTACGTCGAATTAATTTTAATGTTTTTTCAACTTTTCTGATGTTTAGTTTACCAGAATAACAATAACCCGCAATGACCATAAAGCCTGACGGAAAACTTTTGAGACATTCCTCGAACCCCCATTTTTGGTATGGTCTCCCATTTGATGATCTGTAGTAAATTTCCTACGATTTGTTACATTTGTTCATGCGTGACTACAAACTGCCACTTGTTTACCGAAAGATACTTTTCATACAATTTTTAGCAGTTGGTCATTCGTTCTTGGATGTGACGAGACAGCAGCTTGTGAACTCGACCTTTATAGCATTTCTCCAGTTTCAAATTCTTGTGAATGATGGCACGAACTGTGGACTGGGCAATTCCAACACTCTGGGCAATACTTTGTTGGGTTTTTAGATTTGAACCACTGACTAGTCGTCGCAATTTTGCTATCACCACTAGTGTGTGGCTTGGAGTTTTTTTTTTTTTTTTTTTTTTTCTAGGCCGAATTGAAACACTTGATGACAGTCCTGGCTATTGCGAATCATTTATTTTGAGAACCGACTGTATCCCATATCGTGAGATTAAAACCACGAATTTTGCACATTTTAATAGTTTTAGTTTGTGAATATTTTGCGTCGGAAAGCGCAGTTGCATAACCTGCCCATAAGTCTGAAATTTTAGGTGGCACATTTGCAATAGAATGAATAGATAAACCTTACTTATCAAAAGTAAAATTGAGAATATACAGCAGCAAGTGGGCCAGTTGCATTTATTCTACTTTCTACAACTGGAACTATGGGTAATATGCAAATCGGCGTTATGGAACGCGATCAATCTTCTGTAGTTAATACATTTTCTTGCTTTTGGAAACACCGGATATAATTATATTCTATTGAAATGTATTTTTTCCCGTAATTCTGTGGGCAGTGGCGGATTTAGCACTTGAGAGGCCCAGGCGCAATTCAATTTTCAGGTCCCCCTCTAAATATTTTCACTACCTCTACACCCTCAATGTGCATTCTACGCGCACGTTTTTTACTCTGGTAGGCACTATACCGGCGGTGCAAAAAAGTGAGATATAGGGAAAGAACATTGAAAATTAACCAATATAAAATTATAGCTGCCTGGCTTTATGTAAAAGGTTACTGATGTTCAGATTGTAAAAATTGAAACTTATTGGTACAAGAATTGTTTTATCAATATGTAAGCGTTAAAAACAAAAAAATATTTAATAATCCATAAATATAAAAAATAATTTATTTAAAAATTTGATTTGTAAAATTTGATTACTGATTTGTATTTGAACAATCAAGTAATCTACGAATAATAAAAACTTATTTGTAAATTATTATAATAAATTACACTATTGTTTGGTAAATAATTAAGGGTAATTTAATTTAGGAAATGCTTCTAAATTGCTAACTAATTTTATTATGAAAAAAAAATTAATTAAAATAATTTTGTTTTATTTTGAGAACTAAATTTTGAGGCTTCCTTGATTTCCGGTGTGTTTAATGGTTCTTTTGGTGAATCAACAGTCCACAACTTTAAAGTTTAATCTTAGTAATCGTATTTCGTAACCCCTCTTCAGTAACGTATGCTTGACATCAATCATTTTTTTTTTTTAACTCTTTCCGCCCTGTAGGTACTAAGAGGGTCACTTTTAGAAGGCCCATTATGGGTTCGGTCAGGCCCACAATGGGGCGACCGGGTGGTGAGGGACGGGGCCACCCCCCGAAAAATTCCTGGGGTTTATTCGACCCGTTCGGATTCGATCCCGGGTCCCCCAGAGCGGTAGGCTGCCACCTTGACCGCTCGGCCATCCCGCCGTCTAATGAGACATTTCAACTACATATATACGCAATACGAACTAACGTTAAGCGAGTTACTAATTTTACTTTGGATCATTAAGAGTTTTACCATCAGCGATTATGTTGCTTGATATTTTCAGTAACACGGAAAAACAATAAATTCAAAATAAAATATCCTAAAAATTTTAAAAACAAAGAATCAAAATGTCGATTAAATTGAACTCACAAGCAATAGAAACACTATCAACATTCATTTTGTTACAATTAAAAATTAGAGAATTGAAGATAATTTATTTTCGACTAATTATATTATGATTTGGTTAATTTTATTCCCTAAAGACAATTTTAGCGGTTTTTACGTTTCACTTTGAGTTGTTAGTCCAATTGTATGCTGCAGCTAATATTCAATAGATGAAGATGATATATTTGCTTCTGTTTTTAAGTTTTATCTAAATTTAATAGTAACGTTACTTTACAAAAATTAGACCGTATACTCATAGAAAATGTTTTATTACTTAATAGACACTCTTGAATTCTCCGGACAATTAATTCGAAAATACACAAAAATTGGTTAGAGACTTACTAGATCAGTTTATCTCCAGAATGTAATTGTTGAAGTGACGAGAACTTGTTTTTTAATGTGTTATTAATTTTATATGAAAATACATATTGAAAAGAAATAAATTTAACCTAAATCGTCTTAATAGTTTACAATTCCGATATTAAAGAAATGGACGTATTACTACTACTAGAGTAATATGTTTGTTTGTTAAGTTACGGAGACGCAACACTTAAGCGATCTGCCTAGGGGATTGCTTTCCGGGATGTCTTTTAAGGGAAAGAAAAGAACTGGCCCCTATTTAGGCGTTACAGACGTGGAGAAAACCCAGCAAACTCTACGGGAGTTCGTTCGTGGCGCGAACCCACGATCGAACTCCCAGTGTTCAGGGTATGAAGACCGCTCGGGCACTCTTGGGCAGTGCCGTCTTTAGGGCAGGGCCTATGGGGCCCTGGCCAGGGTCCCCAGGCCGTAGGGGTCCCCTAATCCGCTGGACCAGATTTGGTCCGGCGTTTTTACTTTAATTTTTCTTGAGAACTATAATTTTATACATAAGCAGATCACATTATCGTTTTCTTCTATTTTTATTTTACATCGTAGTATACTTTTTAAATTTTATTTTTAAATAAATTCGTTGCTTTAGATTTTTTAAATAAACGTACTGCTCAGATAGAAGTGTATCATGTTTAGTATTGAAGTAAATGTGTTGTTTTTCTTTCTGTCACTTTAATTTTTTTGCTAATTTTTGTTATATTACAAAGTTATATAGTTCATTACATATTTTTATTATATTTTTCATGTTTTCTGGTGATTGTTTTTTTTACGCCAGTTTAAACTTTTTTCGGAACATAAATGGGTTGGCGCAGTATGTTCCGGGGTTTTACATCTTATTTTTCTTGAGAAACTATATAAGCAGAACACGCCATCGTCGTCTTTTGTTATTATTTTACATAGTTATTTGTTATTCGTCTTCGATTTTCAAATAAATTCGTCATATGTGGTCCGGCAGGAGACGACTTTGACTCTCGCTGGACCAGATATGGTCCGGCGTTTTTACTTTAATTTTTCTTGAGATACACGCATATGTATAAGCAGAACACGCCATCGTCGTCTTTTGTTATTATTTTACATAGTTATTTGTTATTCGTCTTCGATTTTCAAATAAATTCGTCATATGTGGTCCGGCAGGAGACGACTTTGACTCTCGCTGGACCAGATATGGTCCGGCGTTTTTACTTTAATTTTTCTTGAGATACACGCATATGTATAAGCAGAACACGCCATCGTCGTCTTTTGTTATTATTTTACATAGTTATTTGTTATTCGTCTTCGATTTTCAAATAAATTCGTCATATGTGGTCCGGCAGGAGACGACTTTGACTCTCGCTGGACCAGATATGGTCCGGCGTTTTTACTTTAATTTTTCTTGAGATACACGCATATGTATAAGCAGAACACGCCATCGTCGTCTTTTGTTATTATTTTACATAGTTATTTGTTATTCGTCTTCGATTTTCAAATAAATTCGTCATATGTGGTCCGGCAGGAGACGACTTTGACTCTCGCTGGACCAGATATGGTCCGGCGTTTTTACTTTAATTTTTCTTGAGATACACGCATATGTATAAGCAGAACACGCCATCGTCGTCTTTTGTTATTATTTTACATAGTTATTTGTTATTCGTCTTCGATTTTCAAATAAATTCGTCATATGTGGTCCGGCAGGAGACGACTTTGACTCTCGCTGGACCAGATATGGTCCGGCGTTTTTACTTTAATTTTTCTTGAGATACACGCATATGTATAAGCAGAACACGCCATCGTCGTCTTTTGTTATTATTTTACATAGTTATTTGTTATTCGTCTTCGATTTTCAAATAAATTCGTCATATGTGGTCCGGCAGGAGACGACTTTGACTCTCGCTGGACCAGATATGGTCCGGCGTTTTTACTTTAATTTTTCTTGAGATACACGCATATGTATAAGCAGAACACGCCATCGTCGTCTTTTGTTATTATTTTACATAGTTATTTGTTATTCGTCTTCGATTTTCAAATAAATTCGTCATATGTGGTCCGGCAGGAGACGACTTTGACTCTCGCTGGACCAGATATGGTCCGGCGTTTTTACTTTAATTTTTCTTGAGATACACGCATATGTATAAGCAGAACACGCCATCGTCGTCTTTTGTTATTATTTTACATAGTTATTTGTTATTCGTCTTCGATTTTCAAATAAATTCGTCATATGTGGTCCGGCAGGAGACGACTTTGACTCTCGCTGGACCAGATATGGTCCGGCGTTTTTACTTTAATTTTTCTTGAGATACACGCATATGTATAAGCAGAACACGCCATCGTCGTCTTTTGTTATTATTTTACATAGTTATTTGTTATTCGTCTTCGATTTTCAAATAAATTCGTCATATGTGGTCCGGCAGGAGACGACTTTGACTCTCGCTGGACCAGATATGGTCCGGCGTTTTTACTTTAATTTTTCTTGAGATACACGCATATGTATAAGCAGAACACGCCATCGTCGTCTTTTGTTATTATTTTACATAGTTATTTGTTATTCGTCTTCGATTTTCAAATAAATTCGTCATATGTGGTCCGGCAGGAGACGACTTTGACTCTCGCTGGACCAGATATGGTCCGGCGTTTTTACTTTAATTTTTCTTGAGATACACGCATATGTATAAGCAGAACACGCCATCGTCGTCTTTTGTTATTATTTTACATAGTTATTTGTTATTCGTCTTCGATTTTCAAATAAATTCGTCATATGTGGTCCGGCAGGAGACGACTTTGACTCTCGCTGGACCAGATATGGTCCGGCGTTTTTACTTTAATTTTTCTTGAGATACACGCATATGTATAAGCAGAACACGCCATCGTCGTCTTTTGTTATTATTTTACATAGTTATTTGTTATTCGTCTTCGATTTTCAAATAAATTCGTCATATGTGGTCCGGCAGGAGACGACTTTGACTCTCGCTGGACCAGATATGGTCCGGCGTTTTTACTTTAATTTTTCTTGAGATACACGCATATGTATAAGCAGAACACGCCATCGTCGTCTTTTGTTATTATTTTACATAGTTATTTGTTATTCGTCTTCGATTTTCAAATAAATTCGTCATATGTGGTCCGGCAGGAGACGACTTTGACTCTCGCTGGACCAGATATGGTCCGGCGTTTTTACTTTAATTTTTCTTGAGATACACGCATATGTATAAGCAGAACACGCCATCGTCGTCTTTTGTTATTATTTTACATAGTTATTTGTTATTCGTCTTCGATTTTCAAATAAATTCGTCATATGTGGTCCGGCAGGAGACGACTTTGACTCTCGCTGGACCAGATATGGTCCGGCGTTTTTACTTTAATTTTTCTTGAGATACACGCATATGTATAAGCAGAACACGCCATCGTCGTCTTTTGTTATTATTTTACATAGTTATTTGTTATTCGTCTTCGATTTTCAAATAAATTCGTCATATGTGGTCCGGCAGGAGACGACTTTGACTCTCGCTGGACCAGATATGGTCCGGCGTTTTTACTTTAATTTTTCTTGAGATACACGCATATGTATAAGCAGAACACGCCATCGTCGTCTTTTGTTATTATTTTACATAGTTATTTGTTATTCGTCTTCGATTTTCAAATAAATTCGTCATATGTGGTCCGGCAGGAGACGACTTTGACTCTCGCTGGACCAGATATGGTCCGGCGTTTTTACTTTAATTTTTCTTGAGATACACGCATATGTATAAGCAGAACACGCCATCGTCGTCTTTTGTTATTATTTTACATAGTTATTTGTTATTCGTCTTCGATTTTCAAATAAATTCGTCATATGTGGTCCGGCAGGAGACGACTTTGACTCTCGCTGGACCAGATATGGTCCGGCGTTTTTACTTTAATTTTTCTTGAGATACACGCATATGTATAAGCAGAACACGCCATCGTCGTCTTTTGTTATTATTTTACATAGTTATTTGTTATTCGTCTTCGATTTTCAAATAAATTCGTCATATGTGGTCCGGCAGGAGACGACTTTGACTCTCGCTGGACCAGATATGGTCCGGCGTTTTTACTTTAATTTTTCTTGAGATACACGCATATGTATAAGCAGAACACGCCATCGTCGTCTTTTGTTATTATTTTACATAGTTATTTGTTATTCGTCTTCGATTTTCAAATAAATTCGTCATATGTGGTCCGGCAGGAGACGACTTTGACTCTCGCTGGACCAGATATGGTCCGGCGTTTTTACTTTAATTTTTCTTGAGATACACGCATATGTATAAGCAGAACACGCCATCGTCGTCTTTTGTTATTATTTTACATAGTTATTTGTTATTCGTCTTCGATTTTCAAATAAATTCGTCATATGTGGTCCGGCAGGAGACGACTTTGACTCTCGCTGGACCAGATATGGTCCGGCGTTTTTACTTTAATTTTTCTTGAGATACACGCATATGTATAAGCAGAACACGCCATCGTCGTCTTTTGTTATTATTTTACATAGTTATTTGTTATTCGTCTTCGATTTTCAAATAAATTCGTCATATGTGGTCCGGCAGGAGACGACTTTGACTCTCGCTGGACCAGATATGGTCCGGCGTTTTTACTTTAATTTTTCTTGAGATACACGCATATGTATAAGCAGAACACGCCATCGTCGTCTTTTGTTATTATTTTACATAGTTATTTGTTATTCGTCTTCGATTTTCAAATAAATTCGTCATATGTGGTCCGGCAGGAGACGACTTTGACTCTCGCTGGACCAGATATGGTCCGGCGTTTTTACTTTAATTTTTCTTGAGATACACGCATATGTATAAGCAGAACACGCCATCGTCGTCTTTTGTTATTATTTTACATAGTTATTTGTTATTCGTCTTCGATTTTCAAATAAATTCGTCATATGTGGTCCGGCAGGAGACGACTTTGACTCTCGCTGGACCAGATATGGTCCGGCGTTTTTACTTTAATTTTTCTTGAGATACACGCATATGTATAAGCAGAACACGCCATCGTCGTCTTTTGTTATTATTTTACATAGTTATTTGTTATTCGTCTTCGATTTTCAAATAAATTCGTCATATGTGGTCCGGCAGGAGACGACTTTGACTCTCGCTGGACCAGATATGGTCCGGCGTTTTTACTTTAATTTTTCTTGAGATACACGCATATGTATAAGCAGAACACGCCATCGTCGTCTTTTGTTATTATTTTACATAGTTATTTGTTATTCGTCTTCGATTTTCAAATAAATTCGTCATATGTGGTCCGGCAGGAGACGACTTTGACTCTCGCTGGACCAGATATGGTCCGGCGTTTTTACTTTAATTTTTCTTGAGATACACGCATATGTATAAGCAGAACACGCCATCGTCGTCTTTTGTTATTATTTTACATAGTTATTTGTTATTCGTCTTCGATTTTCAAATAAATTCGTCATATGTGGTCCGGCAGGAGACGACTTTGACTCTCGCTGGACCAGATATGGTCCGGCGTTTTTACTTTAATTTTTCTTGAGATACACGCATATGTATAAGCAGAACACGCCATCGTCGTCTTTTGTTATTATTTTACATAGTTATTTGTTATTCGTCTTCGATTTTCAAATAAATTCGTCATATGTGGTCCGGCAGGAGACGACTTTGACTCTCGCTGGACCAGATATGGTCCGGCGTTTTTACTTTAATTTTTCTTGAGATACACGCATATGTATAAGCAGAACACGCCATCGTCGTCTTTTGTTATTATTTTACATAGTTATTTGTTATTCGTCTTCGATTTTCAAATAAATTCGTCATATGTGGTCCGGCAGGAGACGACTTTGACTCTCGCTGGACCAGATATGGTCCGGCGTTTTTACTTTAATTTTTCTTGAGATACACGCATATGTATAAGCAGAACACGCCATCGTCGTCTTTTGTTATTATTTTACATAGTTATTTGTTATTCGTCTTCGATTTTCAAATAAATTCGTCATATGTGGTCCGGCAGGAGACGACTTTGACTCTCGCTGGACCAGATATGGTCCGGCGTTTTTACTTTAATTTTTCTTGAGATACACGCATATGTATAAGCAGAACACGCCATCGTCGTCTTTTGTTATTATTTTACATAGTTATTTGTTATTCGTCTTCGATTTTCAAATAAATTCGTCATATGTGGTCCGGCAGGAGACGACTTTGACTCTCGCTGGACCAGATATGGTCCGGCGTTTTTACTTTAATTTTTTTTGAGAACTATACATTTTATACATAAGCAGATCCCATTATTGTTTACTTCTGTTTTTATTCTACATCGTAGTATACTTTTTGGATTTTATTATTAAATAAATTTGTTGCTATAGACTTTAGATATTTATATTATTTTGTCAGTTTTTGTACTAATTTACGCTCTTACATATTTGTTATTCATCGCTTTCTGTAATTTATTACATTTTTATTTAATTTTGTTAATTAATTTACCAAATATAATAGCAAGAAATGTTGTAAACAAAAACACGTGTTTTTACGGTCACGTGACAGGTCATGTGATCGCAGAAACCCCTGCGGCTGGTGAGGTGACGCCATTCTACTTCCTGTCACCTCTTTATGACGTAGAAGCTATCTAAGAAATAAAAATAATTTAAATTATTAAATGTTTTCCATTATTTAAAAGCATTATTTCAGTAAATAAATTCATTTCTCATTGTTTAGTTAATTTACCATTAATTAAATTTAAATATATTAAAATATTATTATTATTATTACTATAATTATTCATCAAAGTTAACGTAATAAAAATATAGATAATACTTTTTAATTATTATTGCGTAATATTTAATAAGTTAAATGTTTTATTTTTGTAATATATAAAATATTATTTGTGTATGTTAAGATAGTTAGTATTGTGACATCCAGATGGCGCCAATTGTAAAAGTTTGGAAAATCTCTCGGCGTAAAATTGCGCTGGGGTGTTTAATTTCATTTTTCTTGATAATTATACATCATAAACACAAGAAGAATAAGCGATAGTCTTCTTCTGTTTTTATGTTACATAGTTATTTTTTATTCGTCTCCGATTTTTAAAGAAATTCGTCATTTTTGATTTTTTAACTTTTTTTGCGTTCGTACATCGATTACGCTTACACTTTTTTTTTTAAATATTAAACGTTTTCCATTATTTAAAAGCGTTATTTCAGTAAATAAATTCATTTCTCATTGTTTAGTTACCATTAATTAAATTTAAATATATTAAAATAATGAAATTATTATTATTATTCAAAGTTATCGTAATAAAAAATATAGATAATACTTTCTAATTATCGTGTAGTATTTAATAAGTTAAATTTTTTATTTTTGTAATATATAAAATATTGTGTGTGTAGAAAGTTAGTATTCTGAAATCCAGATGGCGCCAATTGCAAAAGTTTGAAAAAAGTTTTAATTGATGTAATTTCCAATTTTAATATAAAAATGCTTTTGGTAATAAAATAATTAAGACTATCAAACAGTTTATAATTTATATTGATCATATCTACAATTAAGATTAATTTACATATTTTATTTATAAAATAAGCAATATACATATATCAAAAGGAAACATCTTTAGCACAAGATAAAGCAAAATATTTTTATTACAATTTATTTTCATCCAAACAAACAATTCACACTCAATGGAAATTATAAAACATTATTTACATCACTTGAATACATTCAAGAAGCACTCACATCTAGAAAAGTAAATAACAATGTCTGATAAATTCAAATATCACAGTATACTATTTAATATACCAGTTTAATTATGAACCTACAATTCAGATTAATTTAAATATTTCATTTATGAAAATAAGCAATATACATTAATGAATAGAAAAAAAATAAATAAATGTGACAAATTTCTATGAGTAAAAAGTTAACACACTTCTTTGGTTTCCTCTAATCAGTAAAAAGAATCCTGCAGATTGTGCTTCACGTGGACTTTTACCTTCAGAACTTGTAACACATGACTTATGGTGGAATGTCCCAGAATGGCTGCTTTCCAATGATATCCCATTCACCCAAAATATACCCATTTGTGATGCAGCATTAAGGGAAGAGTGTAAACATGCTAATTGTAGTGTTGGCACAAGCATCGAAGAGCTGCCTGTCATTTCTAAAATATCATCATTTGTAAAACTTCAACAAACGATGGCTTGGTGCCTGAGATTTGTGACAAATGCAAAATTATCACCTCCTTATAGGACCTATGGGCATCTTACAACAAATGAATTAAAAACCGGATTAATCTGCATCATCAAACATGTCCAAACAATAAGCTTTTCGGAAGAAATAAAGTGCATTCAGTCTGGGAAATCATTGGCAAAACATTCCAAAATCAGCAATTTATGTCCATTTTTAGATAATGATAATGTGTTAAGAGTTGGAGGCAGATTGCAGAATGCTACCCTCAATTTTAGTAAGAAACATCCTGCAATACTGCCTGCTAGACATTATTTGACTAAATGTATTTTAACCTATTTTCATAGGAAATATTTACATCTTACTGGACAAGCTTTATTGTACCAGGTAAGACAGATGTTTTGACGTCGTGACTTCATTAAGTAATTGTAGAGTACCTGAGTGGTAATTACTCGCTTGTGGAGTCCCAGAGGGTCACTCACTGTTAGTGTTGAAATTAAAGTTCAAATTTGTTGTTGTTGTTGTTATAAAGAATCTGTGTACTGTTTTAGACTGATGTTAAAAACATTTTACAATTATATTAAAACAATTTTTATGTGTGAGGATTATTTGCTGGGTGGATGACTACTATTATATGTTAAAATTATATTTTGACATAAAAAATAGTAGTTTAATAATAAATCTTGAGAAATTTTGTCATAATTGTAGTATTATCCAAGTGTGTGAAACTTGGGAACATATATTCTTTCATTGTATAAAATTTCAAGCAAGTAAGAAAAAGTATTTGATAAGATTTAAATCCTGGAAACATAATCAATGTGTCTTGTTTTTCTGAAAACAATTATTATTGTATATTTTATTTTATATTATGTTGTACTAGGCTATTACATTAATTTGTTAAACTGTACTAACTTCAGTTTTGTGTTTCATTTTGTAATATCTTGTATTAATTTATTATATTAACTTATTTTGTTGCACTAACCTCACTCTATGTAACCCCCTTGTAAAGAACTAAAGTAAAAACAATTAAGAATTATTATATATATATATTGTTAATAAAATAAATTTTTTTCATATATATTTTGTGTTTTTTTTGTACAAATTAAAGTTATAGATACTACTCATCACTGTAATTTTCTGAATTGTTATTCAATTTTGTTGATTTAACTATTTGGGTGTCGTATTTGACTGGAACCTCACATTTAAATCACATCTTTCATACCTAAACAACAAGGTAAAACTCACCATAGATAATTTGATATACTTATACTCTAAATTAAAACTTCCAACTTGTACATTCACATGAAGCTTTATAATTCCATTATTAATTCAATCATATATTATGCATCTCCAATCTGGGAACTTGGCTATCTGTATAAACTAGAAACTTTTCATATTTACTTTCTCTGTAGACTGTTCCATCTAGAAAGAACTGTTCCAGGTTACGCAATCCGTCACGAAACCAACCGTATCTGTTCCTTCCCATTTTTTATAAAAAGAATCATTAAATTTTATTAAATTTTATAAGAAATTCCAAAGGAAATATCTTTAGCACAAGATAAAGCAAAATATTTTTATTACAATTTATTTTCATCCAAACAAACAATTCACACTCAATGGAAATTATAATACATTATTTACATACTTTACTCACTTGAATACATTCAAGAAGCACTCATATCTAGAAAAGTAAATATTGATTAGGAAATAAAATCTACATTTCACAGAAAATTTTAAATTTACTTTCTATAATAATTACAATGTAGTTATATATACAGGGGTCCATAAATATTGTCTGCACTTCAAAATGGCTACTTAAATAGGCCATATCAATCTATAGGAACTTTTGTCTTTGTAATATAATGTAAAGCTAGATTCAATAATCGCATATGCCTATTACTCTAAAATAGAAAAATAAACATTTAAATTTTTTTCATATTTATACTGATTATAAAAGATTTCACAATTAACATACTTTAAAATTTGAAATTCTAATAGGCCAATATCAATTATTAATAAATCTTCTAACACAAATGAAATTCAAAATATAATCTGTAGAAAGGAATTTCTCAGATTTAAACTAAATAAGCTTGTGATATCCTTAATTATAAATTTGTTATTTTTGCAATTAAAAAGAAATAATTCATTTCTCTATCAAGTGAGCGACGTCTGATACTTCAACTCATTCTCTAACTTGGTCTTTTCTTCTTGAACAGTTCTAAGACTACTTTTTAACAATTCAAAGTTTTCCATTAATCTGAAATTTTTAAATTATATTCATGTTTTACTTAAAATATTAAATGAATGTTTACTAATGATCAATATTTTTATAAGATATAACTTTGAATAATAAGCTTACAGCCTAGTTTCATGAGGTAGAGCATCCTTTTGAAATTGAAGATGGAGTTTAATCTGTCCTTCAAATAACAGAACTGTTTCATTAAAGGCATCTAATGCCTGACGTTTTAATTGAATTTCTTGAAGGGTTTTATTGAAATTTTCATTGAATTGATCATATTGCTGGTTCATCTGGAAGTATTCTCTATTAATATCCATTGATTTTTGTCCAACTATTTCTGCATCATCATCTGGCAAACTATGATTTTTTTCCCCATACATGCACCCATTAAGTTTTGTTTAATATTTTATGTTGTTTTTTATAAAATTATTACATTGAGCAAAGTTATGTTACATTTAAGCAAAGATAAGTTACATCTTAAAAGGTGTTTAATTAAAGTTCCTTTTTTATTAAAGTTCTGTTTACACACGTAACAACTAAATGGATTATCTCCAGCGTGGATTCGATGGTGTGTAATTAAGCTGTAAGGCTTTACTTTGGTGTGTACCCGACAATGATTATTTAAGTGTGCTTTCCGTGTAAACTGCCGTTTACAATCCTTACAACTGTAAGGCTTTTCTCCAGTGTGGGTCCGAAGGTGTCTAACTAAGTTTTGCTTTTGAATAAACTTCTTTTCACACTTGTCGCAACTGTAAGGCTTTTCTCCAGTGTGGGTCCGAAGGTGTCTAACTAAGCTTACCTTTTGAATAAACTTCTTTTCACACTTGTCGCAACTGTATGGCTTTTCTCCTGTATGGATTTTTTCATGATTTTGCAAACGTTGTTTACTTGATAGATTTTTCTGACAGTATTTACATGAAAATTTCTTTTGCTTCCTTTTCTCTGCAATTAAAAAAACTGTTTTAAATAAAATTTTATCAATGTATAATGAAAAGTTTCTTAAATAAAAACAATAATTAAATTAATAATAATATTTAATTAAATACAGTAATAATTTTTATATCTAAAAGCAAATTTCTACATCAAAACACAAACACTAATTTTAGAAGTAATGAAGTTCGAATGTATATGCTTTAGGCCACTAATTTATTAAACCATGGCTGATCATTCACTACATATTAAAGTAAACAATTTCCAAGTGTATTTATATCTTCATGAATTTTGTAGAAAGTTTTAACAGCAATAGTATCTATATCTGTTATATAATTTGTTAGTTGTAATTTTGTATCTAATTTTGGCATTTTTTAAATGAATTTTTAAAAATATTTTGTATATGATAAAAATATAAATTTCATACATACAGTTAAAACATTCAAAATGCATACAAATAAAATATATAATTTGGTTTTCACATAAAATTCTAAGCTAAATATTGAAACTTAAAGAAACAAATCAAATTAATGAAAAGTTATCAAGACAATAATTCTTCAAGTACTACTTTTGAAGACATTCTTGCTTTTAGTTCGCTTCTTCTTTTTTGCTTCTTAACTGTCTAAAACAAAATTAAATTAATTTAATCCTTCAAAAGATTCATTTCTGTCAATGTTATTAAAAAGTAAAACATTGTTTTAAAATATTCTTATGGTTATTTAATAGAAAAATGTATAACTTTTCAAAATGTAATTGTAATTAATTTTATTACTATAAACTGATAATGCTGATAATATTTAACAATAAAAACACATGAAACGAACTAAATTGTGTTTTGAATCTAAAACTATACACTATACCATTATCATAACAATATACAATTAATAAGTAGTATAGGTATTATGAGGTAGAAAATTTATCTTGTTAGATGTAATGAGACAATTTTCTTCATGGTTGATTTTAATAACCAGAAGTAAAATATAACTTTGCAACTAAAGAAATGCCCATTTGATCTATGTGTAAACTTTCCATTGCAACAATACTTGATGGTAGTTTCAAAGACCAGAAACATTTTTCCTAAAAACAGAATAATATCAAACATTCAAATTTATAAATGAATATTAACAAGTTGAAGTTAAACTATTATTTAACTGATAAATGCTAAGGATTGTTTAAAGTAAATTACGACTACAAATGATTGGTATATACATAATATTGCCATACATATAATGAAATATAAACTTGATCCTTTCTTAAAAACTTTTTTGTTATGTAAATTTTTAAAAATATATTTTATCTAAAAAACTTTCAAAATAATGAAAAATAATCATTGTAAAATTTAAGTTTGATCAGGTAACAGATAATGATATGTTTGGAAACATCAATTCTAAAATTAATTGCAACATTTCTACTGAAAATTTATTTATCATCATCATCTTGAAAATAGTGAAGAATTATGGAAAATTGTTAGAATGTTAAGGTGGTATGTAATGTCAGTTTTGTTTTATGGAGTAAAAACATGGACCTTGGATAAAAATCTGTTAAACAGACTTGAAGCATTCAAAATGTGGTTATACAGAAGAGTTTTAAAAATAGCTTGGAAAGATAAAATAACAAATGAGGAAGTTTTGGAGAGATTTTGAATTTGGATTAATTGTGAAATGAATTACTATAAGTAGGTTTTCTTTTCTAGTAAAAGCATTTGTCTGTTCTCATATAACAAATCTTTAAGATAGTTCATCTCCCAAAAAAGAAAATATCAGAAGAATTGTGAGGGAATTTGAATTCCAACCTCAGCCACTGGATATCATGAAATACTCTCAAAATATTGAATGGTCAATTTCAATTTTTTACAGAAAAAGCATCAATAATATCAAAGTGAGTAGGTTTTGAATACTTAAACAATTTATTAGCTGTAAATTAATGATTTCATTTACAAATTGAATTTGTTTTTAGGTTGGAGGAAGACTAGAAGGTCTTGATCATTGGATGGAAAGTTTATTTTCACCTCTAGGAGAATATGCCATATGTCGTTTAGTGAATTTGCCCATTACATGCTTGGTTTAACTAAGAAGAAACTACAACCAAAATGGCCGACTTCGAGAACATTAAATCATAAATATCAAGCAAAAATTGACTCATTTTCTGAGAATGTAAACTATTCATTTATATTCTATTAAATTCTTGGTCAAGAAGGTTTTAACTGAATGCTTATTATCTTTTATAGATGAAAGCTTCTGTTCCTTACAATGCTCATGGTTCATTTCATTTCAAACATCAAGGCAGTGGTGGTATATAGGTAGGTGGATCTATAAAAATTATACATAAATAATTTTAAAACATAATGGATATTTATAAATAAATTAACAATGTATGGTATATATACAGTATGATTCACATCTTTAATCTAGATTAGTATTGCGACATTTGAAACACTGTCTACAGATAAATGTTTGATATTATTCTGTTTTTAGGAAAAATGTTTCTGGTCTTTGAAACGTCTTTGAAACTACCATCAAGTATTGTTGCAATGGAAAGTTTACACATAGATCAAATGGGCATTTCTTTAGTTGCAAAGTTAGATTTTACTTCTGATTATTAAAATCAACCATGAAGATGAATATGCAATGTCGTTTATTTTTAATTAGAAATATTTTTAAATGTGCAGATTATGATTTAATTTATAAATTTAATTATAAAATATTTATATTTTCTAAAAGTATAAAAAATTTGATTCTATTTTCAGTTCACTACCATTGTTACCTGCACGTCATAAACATGTGGACAAGTTTTTGAGCTTGAAGGAATGCTGATTATTTGAAATACAGTTTTACAGTTTGAAATACAATTTAAATTTAGTTATGTATATAAAATCTGCATTTACTTTTTCAAGTAAACTAATATGTTAATTATAATAGAAAACATAACATTTTTAGTAAAAATTAAATTTAGTTTGTATCAATGTGAAGATAATAATTTAAAATGAATAAAAGTTTTAAATCTTTCGCGGACCAGCGGTCGTCCGCGGACCACTGGTTGGGAACCGCAGCTCTAACGAAAAATGTTCGTTTCAGTTGCCATAGCGACCAACTGGTTGCCATGCAACAAGGGGTGGTGCTGAAGTGACAGCCAAACCAGATCGATGCGCCTCTAGCGGTGAACTGGGAAAACAGAATCGGATGGGCACGTGATTCTACTTAATATTTTCCTGTCTTGATTCGACATAATGTGTGTATTTATGTGACAAATGACTTGTACATTTGACAGAAAGCTTAATTTATGTATAACATTTAAAAAAATTAAAACTAAACTGGCTTTTTAAACTTCCAACATTTCGACAGAACACGATATCCAGTGCGGATATCGTGGTGTCACCCTTTTTAACTCTTTTTATAAAACACTTGAATTGTAATATCGCACTCGAGCAACTTGCACGACACAATGAATATGCGATGTCGTGACGTATGAGTTTAGATTTATATAATAAATCATAGTAAGATTTTCAGCTGGTACGAGCTCTCGTAGCGTATCCTCATAGCGAAGAAATTGTCATGTGAGGCGAGCCGTTCACCTTTTTTTTCTTCTTAGGTACAGGCCTGCCGGGTGACACCCGGGGCGGGCCTCTAGTGTAAAGCGCTTATCTCTTAGCAATTATTATAATAAATTTATATACTATTATAAATTTTTAAAACCTCTTCTTTTTTCGCATATTTCTCAGTCGAGTGAATTTTTTAGTAGATTGCTGTCGTTGTTTAAAATGTCGCTAAATTTTTCGCAAGAATTTAAATTATATTTCACACATAATATGGCTTTTAAAGTCTCCACAGTTAATTGCGATAAATCAGATATCCACGAAAGCGGCCTTATTAAACTTGTAAATAAAACAGTGTTAATCTAAAATTTTACATAGTTGTATCGAAGAATATTTACAGTATTATATTATGAAATGAAATTTTACTAGTAACGTCTAAAACTGTTTTAAAATGTATTTATTTGATGTTTCAATAAATTTTCTTAACTATTTTCTATCTGAAATAAGATTTCTCCTTCTGCAGTAAATGTAATATTTTCTAAATGAATGAAATAAAATAAAACTAAGTTCGTACTTTAATATGTTGATACGCGCTTCTTATACTTAATCATTTAGTATAATCAGGGGATGGGCAACCTTTTTCTATGTAATGGCCGTATTTAAAAACTTTTGAACTAACTCGGGCCCCAAACAAGAGAAAAGAGAAAAAAGAAATGCCAGTAAATCACAATTATTTATTAATATGTAATTATAAATTAGTATAGCCACTTTTTAATATTTATATAAACGATATTATAGAAACCATTCCCAAAAATAATAATATATTGTTGCATTAATTAACTAATTTAATGTACTTAGACATTAAATTAGCTAATTCTACAATATTTCGGCTAGTAAATATGTTTTTAAAACTATCTAGCAATAAATATTTCCAGGAAACTCCACCTCCCTATAGTAAATCTATGGAAGATCTTCTTGCTGTTAATTGGCTTTAAAAATTTTGTTTCTACGCCTATTACGCTCTAATTGGTAATTTATATAATGACTGAATCAACTTCAACGAATGAGAGTTTTTTTTTAAACCATTTGGTCGGGATTTTCCCGCGAAGAACCAATCCACGTGATTAAAGTCAGAATATAAACAAACGTTAAAAGATAGCTATATTCATCATTTTAGAGCCGTAATTCTACTAGTTTTCATGTTATTTGACTTTATTTAGACAAGATTTCTTATCAAAAACTTCTATCTGAAAAATTTACCGAAAAACTCATTACTTCCGGATATTGCGTAATTGCAGGAAAAAATTAACTAATCGCTTATTTTAGTGTATTATTGTATAAAGCCTTGAAGAAATATTAAAAAAAAGTGTCAAATATTCACTATTTTAAGCAGTAATATATGATGATAAACTTTAACGTGTTGCTTTACGATAACAATCCACTCCTCTCTCTGCTAAGTAATTACAGACATAGTGTAAATAATGGGAATAACTTCTCCCGCGCGCTCTAGCTAGAGAGCTGCGGTTTCTTTTATTTAAAAGAAGACAGATGTATCTAACTAACAAATGTACAAAGTTTAGCGATTTTCTGTAAATTAATTATTTTTTTCTTTTGTTCGTATGCTTCAAATTTTAATATTATTTTAAATTTCTATTAAACTAAAAATTAAACAATCGTAAACTGTGATATGTTCTTAATCAAACACAAAAAACAGATTAAACATAGCGCGATTTAAAAATTATCCAAAAGCTACAAAAAATGCGCCGCATGACGAATTCCACTCAATTATTTACTGTAGATTGCCAGCATGGAAAGGGTTAAGCACATAAATACATTACCTACAACTTGTCGTTAGTATTAATTAAATCTTGAACACTGTAGGAATGCGTAACTTTATTACTTGGAGAATGTGCAAATCAAATAGTAATTTTTCTCCTTTATATGAAAGTGTTCTTGGTGAAATCATTTCGTACGAAAAACCACACTGATCTGTATTCAATATAAAGTTACGCGAATAAGATGGCAATAAATTGTTTACTGTTGTTTGAAATTAAGCAGCTTTTATTAAAAGATCCGTTTCGTTTAGTATTTATATTTTATTTACAAGTTTTGTAGTTTTTCGAGATACTAATCTGTATTCTTTTTTTCACATTTAGCAACCCAGGAATCACTAGTTGTAAACTTAATTGAACTATTTAGCTCAACAAATTTCTGTACTTCCCAAATTTTTAATTGATTACCTTTAACAATTTAATAGCTGTCTCGAGCTTCGTCAAACATTTGTTTAGCATGTCCTTTAATGTTTCAATTTGTTTTCGAGATTTAAATTTTTTCCCCCGTCTATAAATCATTGTAATGATTTAATTCTTTAGCTCCTTTCCACTGTAATATGCATAATTTTCATTTTGGATGTTTCTTATGTAAGAAACATCCAAAATGAAAATTATGCATATTCGTTTTGTTTTGTTGAAATTATATTCTTATCAGCTATTTGAATATCCTGATTCACAGTCCATATCTGCTTTATCAAATTTTTTTCTTGAAGTAGGCAAGTGTTTTGTTTTGTTTCCATCTGAAATATCTTTAATCAAATTATTACCTTTCATCCGACAAAACTGTTCGTCATCTCTACTTACGTAATTACTTAAAATATCGCTAAATGAATTTAAACTTTTTTTTATAATTATTTTTATTTAATCGAATATTATTTGAATAAATTCCATTTTAGTAACGATTGAAAGTATTAAATATAGTACATACAAAGTACCGCCTTTTTGGAAGGCTTAAATTTTTGTCAGTTATGTGTCGTAAACTTGCATCTTATGTTTCAGGTTCCCTAAAGATCGTTTCTTATTGTGGCTGTTTCATATTACATACCGCTATATATTTTGTCCCTTGTAGAAATTTCCTTTCCAACCATTCTGTGACTAATTTAGAACAAAGGAGAGGAATGTGACCCTGAGGGATGTGTGTGAATAACGAGCATTCTTTGCTGGAACATTACAAAATGTACAGAAATCATTCCATTATATTACTCAACATTTTTCAGATAGCAGTATATCCGAAAATGATCTTTTTAATAAAGTATCATTATTAAAAAAATATATTGATAAGGAAAGCTTGATAAGTTTATTTTCTGTCCCTTTAACGGAGGTTGCCGCTAGAGGCGCTGCTGTAATAACAATATAGTGCAATAATTTATATTTTAGCTTTTATATTTTAGCTTTTCATTAAAAACTGATCGTTTACATTTCTTCATAACTACAATTGGATAAATATTTCTTCATTAAAAATATGGAGTTTTATTCAGCAAAAGATAAAAGAATTCTCAGTGGATAATACGACTAATTTCGAATAGCGACTGTAATTAGATAATTAGACTTATAAAATCATTACTTTATATGTTTGTAATTATTCTGAATTACGACACTGCAAACAATGAGCTCGAATTTGAGTCGTTCTCAGAAAGGATACGTCCCGCTATGCTAACCCCCTCCGGATAAACCGAACAGTTCAAGCGAAAGACAAAATTTCTTTGTCTTCACCAACTGTTAGGCCTATACATTTGCGATGGTAGTGTAGCGTTATTTTCGGAAGTTCCCTAGAATATATCAAAAATTGCTAAATTCCTGTTCTGCTACCTTCCCAATTAAGCGAAAAGTTGTCCCAATTAAATTATGTATTAGTATAGTCAAAAGTAAAACAATATTTTAAATGTTTAAGTATCAATTTTCCTTGAAAAAATTTTTTTTTCCAAAAAAAATTAATTGATTTAACTTCACAGTTAGTATAACCGTAGTTATTTCGTCTGTACCGCATTTCATCAGAGACATTTTAATTTTTAATTTTATTTTTATTATAATTATATTATATTTAATTTTATTTTTAAATTAATATTTTAATTTATTTTTAATATATTAATTTATGTATTAAATTAATATAATTTATTATTAATTTTAATTTATATATTTTAATTCTCTTCACTCTATTGTCTGACCTCCTTTAGAATTTTCTTATGCAGAATATTTTTCCTTATATGGTCAAAAGTAAAATAATAGTCGACAGCCCTATTTTCTAAAGATACTTTATTTTTAGATTTAGATTTTTTAAGGAAGTGTAATTATTTAATTTAAAGTTTATAATTTAATGACTATAATTTTTACAATATTATTTAATATAGTATTGAAAATTAATAAAAAGTACTTTTTATATAAGTTTTAATTTTAGTAATTTATAATTACTATTAGAATTCCATTCAAAACTTTTATTTTAAAAATAATTTTAAACAAATATATATTTTAAAAGATTACTTAATATTATAAAAGATTAAAGATAAGAATTAAATAATATATTAATATTACTGACTAAATTGCTTTATGATTTAATGCAAATCATTCAATTAATAAAAGTTACAAGAAAAAATCACAGCAGATAAGTTTTAATCAAATTCATTATATTTCTTCTTAAAAAACAAATATTAAAAGTTTTAACTTATTAAATAAACTCTTATTATTTGATTTTTAGTAATAGTTAAAATTTAAAATTTATGATTTTTATTTATTTATAATTTTCAGTTCTTACTGTGAAATTAATTTATAAATGAGATTTGAAGCTGACTATGAAAAGTTTTCAGATGCAATTTGACATAGCCTGGAATTCAAAAAATTCATTCCATTTATAACGTTCAAACTTGCTATATATTTGTTAGTGTTTTTTACTAACTATGTTATTTTTTTGTAAAGATATTTCTTACATTAATTAGTTGCAGTGTCGTTGAATTTATTAATATTTTATAAGTAAATATTTTGATTTACAATTGAACATATTTTTACTTTTTTAAAATAGAGAAATCAAGATTTTTTTTTCTGTCTGAGAAAAGATAAAAGAATTGCTTGTACATTACAGAAAGTGTTAATAATTTGAAAGTAAATAAATGATGACAACTTCTGAAGCAGAATATTGTCTATTCTTATCATTATCAATAAAAAGTGCTTTGAGAATAATACACATGATCAGAATTAATTTCGGAAAGATTGGTGATAGTAACTAATCATCTTTTTTAATGTAGTAAATTTATTTAAAGTCGTATTCTTCCTTTATATGATGGAAATACCAATTTATCAGTGTTATAAAGAAAATCTATATTGCTAAGTCATTATCAAAAGTATTATATAAGATTATTATTCTAATATTGGCCATCACTTCAAAAAGTGCACACTCATATAATGTACATATGTAGATGTAAATTCTTTGTGTAATTAAGAATAATCTTTGTTTTGTGATATTTTCTTACATTTATGATTTCCTTAATGTCAGCCATTAATTTTTCTTGCAGAGATCCTCAAATTTAGAAATATTTCAGTAAAAAATGCAAATTGAGACTCTGCAGGCCAGAGTGCCTTATTCAAGAGTATATTTGCAATTTTAGTAACTATTTGTTTATATAATTTTAATTAAAAATAAATATTTTTTAGTTAATTTAGTTCAATCATTATTTGAATTTTTAATATTCAATATTTTATCCTTCCTTTCAGTATTTGTTTACACAATGAAGATTGTGTAATGTTATGAATAATTTAAATAAGTAATTGTTGTAAATCTAATAATTCATCTCTTTCATGTCATGGGCTCTAAATTCAGCAATAGAATTGTAATGTGCATTACTGATGTCATTCAGTAAAAATAGTTGTGAATGTTGTAATGTATAATCACTGCTGTATGATGAGTTAACATTAAACTATGTATAAATTATAAATATTACTGTACTGCTTGGTTGTTCAGATATTTAACTAATGTAAAATAATGTATATAAAGTTTGGAATTTGTCACAAAAGATGTCATATTAGTAAAAGATAAGAAACTTGTTACATGGAGAGATTATGAACAGAAGTTGTATGATATTCCTGAAATTCAAAAAACATTTGTAAAAATGAATTTCATTGCTTCAAAGCAATGTAATAGCAATAGAAATATTTGTACAAAAGATGTTTCCTGTATTTTCTTGATTATTTGCATTTGCTTTCATAAGGATTCATGTTAAACTTAATTTTTTAATAATTATTATTTGTTAATAAAAAGTAATTTTTTTTTATTTTATTTGTTTTTGTACAAATTATTTGCTATTCAACGCTGTCTGTAATGTTACAAAGTTTTATTCAATTTTGTTGATTTATCTACAAAATAGGAAAGAAAATAATAATGTTAACAAATCTCTTTTAAGTTGAAACAAACAAAAAAGTTTTTTTAAAGGAAACAAAATACATACATATATCTAAGTAATATATATATATATAGCAAATTAATTAGATGTTTTATAATATATTTTAGACCAAAAAATAATAGTAACATTTAATAAATTTTTTAAACCTTGATCATACTTTAAAGATTTGTAAATTAAACAATTTGTGGTAGAAAACAAATCAAATGTTGCAGGATTTTTAAGCGAGCTTTGCGGTTTAAAAAAACCTAAAATTAGCATAACAAAATCCTGGAGATATACAGATCTTGTAATCAATCTAGTAGGCTAAATTGGCCCCATTTAGTTTTGTTCCCATTTTTCTTGATAAGAAGAAATTCATTTAACATTACCCGTCAATAATTTACTTGGAATTCTTTGGGAAAAAAGCATGTAAACAATTGGAAAATGGATTAATTTATTTCAAATTCAATTTTGGTAAACAGATATGAGACAAGATGTAATTATTTTGGATAAAGT